>NC_054374.1:128538200-128838200 GCF_017654675.1 Xenopus laevis | reverse complement strand
ATTTGGAATAGAATGTGCAGTGTTCCCAATGCATTTGTGTGTATGGAAATAAAAGCTATTATAAGGATTTTGCGCTTTATTCACTTTTTTTTAAAAAAAAAGTTTGTATATATTTTTTCCTTAATGCCCTAGACTGATAATATATACACATTAATGGATTTTATCTTTCAATCCAATATCTGCAAATAAAATATACCCTGAAAGGTTTTTATTCTGTCTGTGTATAGAACAGTAGATGGAATCTGACTCCCGGCTATCATTACTTAATTATATTCTAGTTTGGGTATCTGTTATCAGTTATGCTAAGATGGTCCTCAATTCCCACTATTTCAACATTGAATCAATAAAAGTGGCTTGTGCTGAAGATATTTTCTTATTTAAACAATAGGCAAAAAGTGTTTGTTTTTTGTTATTTTTTGCACTAAACAGGCAAAATAACATTCACATTCTACGTTTTGTTACTATGAGCACAAACAACCCTCTATGTAATGAGCTGCTCCTTACAGGCTGCAACTGGGGGAAACATCTCCGTGCATATTTGATTGTGCTTATTCAAATCAGGGAAGTAACATTTTATTTTCAGTTTCAGATTTTGCTCTGTTTATTGAAAGAAAAAACATAAATATTTGTTAATTGAAAACAGGCAATAGGTATGTTCAACAAACCATTGAACTATCCCTCAAAGGGTGGGTATACTGCCCCTTTAATAGCCCTAGAAATGTCACAGATATCAAACAACCAAGGTTATAACAGATTTGATTATGATGGTGGACCATAAAATGCTATTTTACCTGTTCCATTTTCTGCTATCCATATGAATTCAGAGAATGCAACTTTTTTTTTTGATAGTAACTACCAAGTTACACTTTTACAGGCCCTGTTTGCTTTTGTAAAAATATATAACTAATTTTAAGAAAAAGTTCATCTAAGTGAACATTAGGGTCAGATTATTAATCTAAAATGGGAGGACAGACTTTCAAAAAAATGTCAAAATGATTGAAACAGCAGCAACTGGTTCAGTTCTGACAAGAAAACTATGTACAATGAGTTTGCTTGTTCTCTCCACGTATGCATGTGTTTCCTCAGAATGCTCCAGTCAACAAAACAACAATGCTAGGTTATAAACTCAGCTCCAATGGATAACTTAAAAACATGTATCTTTTTAAAATTCATGTAAACTGTGGTCATCATTAGATAGCGAAAATCAACTTCTGATATTTTAGAATGGTATCAAGAAAATGGGTTGCAGAATGCCAAAAATGAATATTTGCGGGCACAGTAAAAAACCCTTAAAAAAACACCCTAAGAATGAGCAAGAACAGGAATGAATATTTCAGTTGTAATTCCAGGACAACTAATCACCCTGAATTTGTTTACCAAGGTGAAAACTTTGTGAACTTATTTTTGAGACAAAAAGAAACCGCATCTTTGCCCTACCGAAAATGGGCAACAAGAGGCGGAAGCAGTGCAAAAGAAGAGACAGTAATGAACACCAGTAAAAGAAAGAAGAGTGAGAGCAGAGAGGATGCTTACCACACCTCTACAAATGCTGAAAATACCTGGAGAACAATGCCCAGGACAGAAAAAATAGTGACTTTGCCCACATGTTCATCTCTGCAAATAAACTCCTTAGAAGAGAGAAAGTTTTCCTCTACTTTCAACAAGCAAAAGGGTAGCCCTGCAGGTGTTACTGGAGTTTGTAAAGGAAGTCTGGTTTGAGCCCGGCATCTAGATTTACTGCCATGATATTGCTCTATAAGACTAAAGGTGGCCATACACTGGCAGATTAAAGCTACCGGTCCTTTAGACCGATTCTACAGCTTATCTGCGAGTGTTTGGGGGCTTCCGATGGGTCTCCATGATCTAGAGGTTTGATTTTTTTGGCGACCGAGGACAGAATCAGCTAGTTTCGGATTAACTATTCGAATGTTATCATGTATGACCATCTTAAGCCAGAACTTCTACCTTTTTGCTATTGCAATTGAACTTTTAAATGTAAAAGCACCATTCTAAGGGTAATGTGAGACTAGTAGTTTCTCTGATGGCATATTTCTCCCAGTAGAAAATTTCTGAAAGCCTGCATGCTATCTTTTATTGAACATAATGGAAACTGCTGGTACAGGTGATTTGCAGCCTAAAGTGTGCACTTCTATTTGTGCTTAAAGGCAGTTTCATTATACTCAGTTTGGCTATGGGAGTGGCATATACGTTCTCTCATGTTTTCATTGGCAGATATATACCACAGAGAAACTTTTCTTTGCACATTCTACTTCTTATGTGTGTGTTCCTGTGCTACAAAGCGGTTATTGTATTCTGTATGCAAAAGGGGTAAGGCGCAACGACACATCACAAGAGCTTTCAGTGTTTTGTCACTGCTGTTTTTCCAATGGGAAATGTTGATGAAACGCTATTGCTTGTCACCAATGCAGTCATATGGTTGCAGTCAGCCTTAATGTGTACCTATCAATACGTTTTATGTATGTTACAGAAACACAAAAGAAACCATTTGCCTATGTGCGTGCAGAGGCCTGAAGAGTTCCACTAACTGTAAGCTTGAGGTCAATGAATATAATAAAGAGAAAATATTTATAAATAGGATTTATATTCAGACTACTATTTTAATTATCACTAGATTTAGATCTGCATTTTTCAGAGGTATAGAAAGGTATAGAAAAAAAATGACATATGTTATTTAAGGTTTCCTAAATTAGCTTTTAAACTGTTGCCCATCACCTGTTTTACTTTTAAACTAAAATGGCAGTAACTGGATGATAATCCTTATGTTCTTCTAGACGCACAAACATCCACAATCTGATGCAAAGTACTTTAGTTTTTTAATGTAAAAAATATAACAAAATTGTTCCACATCCCTGTTCACATTAGATGCATATTGTGTTCATTGTAAACAAGTGAAGCTCCATGGTCCAAAAGGAAAGGATAAAGGCTACAGCAGGTTAAAGTTCATCATGAGGTATGTGCACTGCATGGTCACATAAATCTGTAAGCAAAGAGAAGACCATGAAGTTATTAGTTTGTTGCTAATCCAGTTATGAAGTTAACCCATGTACCCCCTTGACGACCTATAAACATCCATGCCCTTAGTGCCAAACAAATATAAGCAGGAGAATCATCTGTAAATAAAGGTCTAATGACTGTCACCTAAAAACACCATTCTACATAGCATACTTTATTTTAACACAATATTGTCATAATTTTTAGATATATTAAGGCTCAACACCACCAGGAATGTAAATAGAACGTTATAATGTGTAATTGGGTACTCCATTGTGTATATATTTTGTATTATGAAATATTAGTACTTTTATACAGTTATTATCCTTCTAAAACTCTACATAATCCCTTTGCATAGTATGTCAATGAACCAGTCTTTATACCCATGTGTAAACCTTTAGAATAAATGGGCAGTTACCTGTACGTTTGCTACACAATTTGTCTTTTACATTTTCTCTTTTATGAGAGAAGAATTCAATAAGTTCATCCTCATATTCCTCCACAATACGTTCACACTGTAAAACAAACAAAAAAAAAAACACCTTTAACCTTGATAGGAAAGAGAAAAAAATAACTTTTTTTTTTAAAATCCATAATGGAGATTAGTCTGCCAAATGAACATTCAATGCTACAGTACCTGCTGAAAATATAGTTTCAGTACCTGTACCTTGTAATACCTGTACCGGTCCCCTGTAATACTTAATGATCAATCAAATGCTCAGTTTTACCAGAAATTTGCAATAATGTAAATCAAGGACTATGTAACAACCAACTACAACAATGTAGAATGCATTCCAGTTAAATAACAAAAATACTGTTGCTTGAAATATAATCTTTACTGTTTGTGAATAGCAAATATCTTCAGTGAGGAGCATTTAGCAGTGATATGTTAAAATGCTAACTGAATTAATTCATTTTTAACGAACCAAGTAATCAATTCAGCTAATATTCAAACAGCCAGACTTCAGCAAGTGTTTCCAGAGCAGTGAAAGAAAATAAAATTCTGTGTATGCAGATTCCTCTGTGAGTCCCCCTGACTTGGATGGATTATGTTCTCAAGCTAGCTTTGGTCACTAGTACCCTGGCCTTGAGGCAGAACCACCTGATTGGCTGTAAGGGCAGTTATTTGTATTTCTATGCTGTGAAAAGATACTCTATGCTCTCCCACTGGTGCTCTGTAATAACTAGCTCCAGCCTTACCTTTGTCTGTATCTGGTTTACAGATACAGATGGGTTAACTGGCAAGATTAATTAACTGCCCTCTCTTCTTCCCACAATAGATGGAAAGCAAATTAAAGAAATTGAAAGTACAAATTAAAAAAAATATTTCAAAATTAAAACAACAGGCAGAAAGTACAGGGCAAGATTAACCTGACGGACCATCTGTGCCCAAATTACCTCATGTGGTGTCCTTGCTCGTGGCACTGATCAGGCATTTAAGTTTATATCACCTAAACTACCCATCCAAATTGGTTAAACTATGGCCATGTAACTGGCAGACAATCACATCTTAACAGAGATCTAAATATTTTCTCATTTGCACAGCCCTGGGTATAGACCAGTTTTTAACAAACATCTCACTCACTGTAAATTTCAAGTTTGATGTCACTTCTCCGTCAGTGTTGATGCCAGATGCATCCATTTTTTTGCCATCGCGAGACAAAACACGAACAAAGATTTTGCGATCTGTTGTTGGGTCTATTTTCTCCCCATATTCTGTCATTTTCTCGCATATTTGTTCAAGTAACTCCATTAGATGTGCTTCTGACCTTGCATACGGTGCCTTAAGGAAAAACAATATGTGCACAAAATATTAAAATTCGCGTCTAAGCTTTATTCTCCAATAAGAGAAATCCCATCAAAGCATTATCATTGAGTATTTATACAAGGAACATAGAAAATGACAAACCAATTAAGGAAGCTACTGGCAACAGTTTACCACTGGCATTAGCAAAGCCCAGTCCAATAGGACACTTTTCCCCACCCAAGGAAAAGGAAAACTAGCATAAATGCAAGTTGGAGTAATAAAGCAATAGAATTGTTAATGAATCTGATGAAAGTTGAGTGTAGGAACTGGCCACGCCGAGGATGACTTTCACGTAGTTGGCCAGCTTAAATATATTGCAATATATGTTTATAAAAAATTCCTGTTTTGTTTAAAGGGTAAGGTATTTTTAGTAGTTTAAGGCACAAAATGTTTGAACATCCTTAATATATTGATAATGGATTGAGTGCAGAGGACCTCTTGTATTTGTCTAAGAAGAAAGATTGGGGAATAGAGAAGGAGGCTGTCCTGTTACAGTTATTAGAAATCATCAAGTATACCCTAAAACATATTTATCCGGACAGCTGATTAAGTAGGTGAGATTGTACAGGGTTAGTGTATCATTTATAAACCTTTTCCATGATGACAAAGTAGGGGCATGTAGGTAATTTCCAATTACAATTGTCACCAATCTACTAAATCTCCCCGAATCTTTGCGCGTCTCTTTGCCTTTATGCTATTGACAAGTATGGAATCTATTATCTGGAGCCTGGGGTTTTCCATAGTTTGAAGCACTATGCATTAAAGCAACAAAAAGTGAAAACAAAAAGTACTGAAAAAAAACAAGATGGCTCTTTCTTAATTCTAGTTAACATTAGCTTCAAAGTTCTGTCTGGTTATTAAAGAAAAGAAAGAATGCTAGAATGAAGGAAAAAATTACAAACATTGAATAATTGCTTGTTAAAATAGTAATTTATGGGAAATAGAACATTCTGGATAAGAGATCTTATACTACAAATCAGTTCACATTTCTTACAAAGTCATTACCTCAATAACTGACTGAGTTCCGTCTGGGTTAATGCGAAAAGATCCTTTTTGGATTGTCTTTTTGGGATCAACCTGTGATATTTCCCACTCTAGCTCATCAACAAGAGCACGGCATGCTGACAAAAAACAAACAGACATACCTTTATTTCGGATAACGGAATGGAGGCTAAGGTATTAAACTGCAGAGAGCTCGGAAGCACAGTGATGCTTGAAAGTTTGTGAACCCTTTAAACTATTCTATATTTTTATATGAATATAACCTAAAACATCATCTGATTTTCACACAAGTCCTAAAAGTAGATGCAGAACCCCGTGGCTGATTTTTCTCACAGGATTTGGTCCTGTCCCAAATTCTACCGATTTTGGTTCACAGTAACAGAATTTCTGGCCAATAACCTAGCCTTTTCAATTGTGGTCGCTCCAGCAGCATGCCTCTTGGGCCTTTTAGATGACATAGTCTCACTGTAACACTCCAGACTATTATTTAGATTATAACTTTTTTATGCCAAAAAACAGTAGCTATGCATTGGATGGGCACCACACCTCCTACACTGAAGGCCTGGAAACAACTAGTTAACAAAATAATCCTGTTATATAAACTAACATATATCTGGGGCCCCTGGTGCGGCCTTGATGATCTAGCTAACAACCTGCTTAACGAACACATGACTACACCAATACAGAACACTAATGCCATTAATACAGAGCACCCTATTGTTATTTCCCTCTTTGAATAAGAGACCAGCTGCCAATATGGTATTTTACAAATTGAAAAGGATACAAGACATGGTTATGTAATCTATACAAATGCATATATGACCCATAGGAAGTATCAGTATTGTGTTTGGACCTCCATCTATAATGGTCACATATTGTACTTCTAAATTGGGGTGCAGGAACTGCCTGACTTATTACACCAAGCTAAAATATAATAAAATTTAGGAATGATTAGAGTTATACCATATAAAAAAGAAAATTAATTATTGTTGGGATATTCAGTTGGCATATGGGCTGGGTATAGTCTGGTGCTGCTACAAACAGGTTTAATCTTTGCACTTCAGAGTACACAGAAGATTGTATGAGATGGCACCAAAAAAATGGAGATTGGGGCACTTAGTAAGCAGCATAACACGCTCTTTTAGCAAATCAGGCAGCTGTAGGCACAGCAACCATGATAAATAATGAAATGCATGAAGAACAAGGTTCTGACTAACAAGTTGGTTCAAATTGTAATTTACCTCCACAGTGTACATCCTGGCCCCTCCTAGCACAGACATAGCCGACAAGTGAAACCAACACGATTGGGAGGAAAAGGCAGCTAAATGTCCGGGAAATCATTGTAACACTCTCCCTGATATCCTAGAAGACAGTCCATATGTAATATAGCACATTTCAACATCTCAATGGTAATACGTTTGTTCAGTACTCAGGTATAACTTTTATACACAGGCTTGCACCTTTTTATTCACAGTTACATTGCATCTTTTCATTTACAGGACATTCTGTGCCCCCCTATGCACAGACCAATAAGCTGCCCACTCAGCCTGGAGGGACTAAGTTGGCAGCTTGTATGGCTATTTTAAAGGGGTTGTTCACCTTCCAAACACTTCAGTTCTGTTGTTCACCATAAACAAAGACTTTTTTCAATTACTTTCCATCTTTTGTTTTTTACCGTTTTCCCAACATTTTACGTTTCAAATTTAATGTTCTTGTCTCTAGTGTTTCAGTCTGGCAGCTCAGTAATCCAGGAGTATTTTGAACTACTACAGTTTGCTACATTTAGTTGATAACATTTCTCAGCAGTATCTATGGAGTATTCGCAACTATTATATCAATTCTAACAGCTGTCTTTAATGAAACTCAGGGATTGTGCTCAGCAGGGATAAAGATAAGAAATGTATCAACTAAATCAGGCATGTCCAAAGTCAGGCCCGGGGGCCAATTGCAGCCCTTTTTCATATTTACATCGGTCCTCAGCCTCCATCAAGGAATTAATATTAATATGGCCTGCCAGCATAGTGCAATCAGGAATTGCGTAGCAGTAATATTTGGGCACATTAGTGAAATGATCTGCCACTTGGTCTATACTGCTGCCTGTGTGCTGAAGGTGTTAGAAATAGACACGTACTGGCACAGAGTGACGCGCCGCTCTCGCATACTTCTTTAGGGCTGAAGGTGCAATAGACTTACTGACGTGCCAGTACAGTAAGCTAAAGACTTATGCAAGAGCGGCGCATCACTACGTGACAGTACGTGTCTATTGCTAACACCTTCAGCACACAGGCAGCAGTATAGACGATTATCATGTGCTCAAATAATACTGCTGGGGCTACGCCATTCCTTGTTTAAATGAGGCACGGAGAATAAGTCCAAACAGACTCCACTTCTCCACTCCCTAAATGCCGTGTCCATCTCCAGGAGTGAATGATCCTGATCGCAAGCTAGCTACCTTGGAATGGATGTCAGGTTGAATGGTCGGCCCCCACACAATTTCAACTCTCTAAATCTGGCCCTTGTTGCAAAAAGTTTGGACACCCCTGAACTAATGTATCAATTTAGAACAGTTAAAGAGACTGCAGCCCCCCCCCCCCCAGAGCTGCTTTAGAAGGTGATAAATGATTACATATTAGAAAAAGGATCATAAATAGAAAGTAATTGCAAAAAGTCTTTATTTCTATTATATGTGTATAATCCATTGCACAGCTGTGTTTAGGCCCAGTGTTGTCATTGCCACCTGACCTCAGCCCACCCCCGCAGTCCATAATTAGTGTAATGGCAGACAGTCCTGTACTATGCATGTGCTTATCATGAAGAAGCAAAGTACTCCCCCCCCCCCTCTCTCAGCTCTGCTGCCGAATTTAGTGACAAGTATCTGGCAGGTGGCTGGGTATAATTTTATTTTCTGCACAATTTTTTTTTAATTCACCATGTAGTCGCTCGAGGCCCCCCACTACTAAAGGAGTCTCCCTAGAATGGCACAGGCCCACGCATGTATATATAGTAAATACAGCCCTGTCATGAAGCTGCAAAACACAAGGGGAACTATCGTGAAAATAAAAATTTAATGTAAGATCATAATACTAAAAAAAAGTATCTAAATATAATCACTTAAAAAATCTGTCTCATATCTAAAGTCACTAAACTATCCACCTCTTCTCAACACATCTCTCTTCATGCAGGAGTTGGAGTTATGCAATGCTTTATAATAGTTCTTTAGCAGCATAGGTTGTAGACAAAAGGATTACAGGGTTTAAGTAAAATTAATTTACAATCTACTGAATTATGGTTACCGATACAGCATTCATAGAAACAGGGCTTTGCTAACAGGGCTGATTGTATATCAATCCAAAATGTAATAAAGCTTATCTGCTGCAGTCCAGAAGGCCTGTCTAAAGGGCCATGGTTGCTGGGATATAGCCCCCAGTTCACAGGGCCAATCACGTTGCCACATCACATTCAGATGTCAGAAAAGCATTATACACATATGCACCACAACAAGAATATATATCAGGATTAATGCTGATTTATATTCTTGTTGTGGTACTTACTGTTCTAAATGTTTTAAGGAGGCTGTATATGCCCCTTGGAAATTCTGATATTTTTTACTATTGATTTGACTAATACTTGTGCTGAATGTAGGCATACCAAAAAAGAAAAACAAGACCCTAACTATGTATGTGTATAATGCTGTTCTGAAATCTGAATGTGATGTAGCAACATGTCATTGGTTTTAAAATATTAAGTGAGGGATTTTCTTGGGTTTAAAAACTGTGGATCAAGTTGATATCATTAATGCCTATGAATAATTACCAGAGGGTATGAAACGCGTAAGGCCGAATACCAGTTGGTCTGTATGCCTACTTTTTTAATTTTATGTTAAATAAAAGCTAATTTTTTTAACTTAATTACAGAGTTTTTTGGGATATATTTTTGTGTTTGATTGTATATCAAGACCCCTCTGAGGGTATCACTTCAAGCACTGTATAGTTTGTAGATCTGTTAAAGGGGACCTACAGCCAAAAAAAATAAATTGCATGCAGTGTAATTCTAATCAACTTCCAAATACACATTAGAAATATCAATAGTTTTAAAGATACTTGTATATTAAATTGATATTGAAAGTAGTGTTTCTTTATCCCTTTCTGCACTGAAACAATGGAACATAAGTCAGTTAATCAGATGGCTTATGATACATTGCTGCAGGAGTCAGAAGCAGCAGAGCAGAGACTATGAACAGCCGGACAGGATCCAATGTTGATTGCAATTACTGTGACAAAGAACTTTAAAACTATTTTTAACACGTTAATGAATGCACATAGGGAACATTTTCCCCCATACATAATGAAAGGCACAACGTATGTCCTGGAGCAGTAATCCTTAGCAATCAATAAGATATTTGCTTTTAAACAAGTAACCAGTAAATGCTACCTGTTGATTTTTTGTTGTGGGTTACTGCTACTGTGCAAACTTAGTGCCTTTAATTAAATAACCCCCTTAGTATGTTATATAGAATGTTTTATTCCGAACAACTCAGCAACTGGTCGTCATTTATTTTATATAGTTTCCTTTTCATTATTTACTGTCTCTTTCTAGTTTTCAGATGGGGGGCACTGAACCCAAGAGACAAGAAATAAAGAATACCTGGCAATTACCATAGCAACACATTTCAGCGTGCAGAGCATGTCTATCTTTTACCCACTGTGCATACAAAATATGTACATGGAAACCCCAAACTGTGGCCCTTTAGCTATAATTAACTGTGAAAGGTGCTGGGACTTTTCTTCACCAAATGAAAAAAAAAATGACAAACTGCAAACTGGGGAGCTGCTGAATAAAAAGCTAAATAAGTCAAAAACCACAAATAATAAAAAATGAAAACCAATTGCAAATTGACAGAATATCACTCTCTACATCAGCGATCCCCAACCAGTGGCTTGTGAGCAACACATTGCTCTCTGACCCCTTGAATGTTGCTCTCAGTTGCCTCAAAGCAGGTGGCTTTTTGAATTCCTGGCTAAAAGGCAAAATTTAGTTGCATAAAAACCACGAGTACTGTCAACAGATCCACCTGTTGGCTGCCAGTACATATAGGGGCTATCAAATACCCAATCACAGCCCATATTTGGCACCCAGGAAATTTTTGCATGCTTATGTTGCTCAGGCCCGGACTGGCAATCAGTGGGTTCTGGCAAATGCCAAAGGGGCTGATTGGGCCTCTGTGTAGCTGAAATGCAGGGCCTATTTTAATTCTCAGTCCAGACCTAGGATTGCCACCTGGCCGGTATTTTACCGGCCTGGCCGGGAAAAATGATGGCTGATCCAAATGTTATTGATAGGGAAAAAAGATAAATATATAGGAAGGCCGGTATTTTTTTACAGAAAAGGTGGCAACCCTATCCAGACCTGATGTTGCTCTCCAACCATTTTTAACATTTGCATGTGGCTCATGGGTTAAAAAGGTTGGGGTCCCCTGCTCTACATCATATTAAAAGTTAACTCAAATGTGAACAACCCCTTTAAGGTTTTAAATGCTGAGGGATTACTTTCTATTACTTATCTTCCTATTTAGTCCTTTGCCTATTTCTGTCTCATTTAAATCACTGCCTGGTTGCTATAGCAAATAAGATCCTAGCAACCTGCTTAGCTGCTCAAATCCCAAACAAAAAGGTAAATAATTAAAAAAAAGAGTTGTATAAGTTCATATGTAGCAATGCCAAGGTAAGAGAAAAAGCCTTGAACTTGTGTCTGAGCAGCAGCATCATCATTCGTGCAACTCCCAGAGGGAGGCTGGCGTCGGAATGGAAGGATGCAAAGCTACAGAAACTCATTGTGCGTTGTTCGCTTCTAATTAGCCCTTTCTCGGCAACACCCGAGCATTTCATAACAATGAAACCCTTTAGTCAAACCCTCCCTCTCCCATTACATTATCAATACCTGCGATCAGTCCGCATAGGCAGCTCCAACCAATGTAAGAAGCCGAGGACCCCCTGTCTGGGCCGCTTCGTAACTTGCCTGTTAAAGTGTTACATAACAAAGACACAGAATTTCCATACAGCATATTTTGCCTTTTTATCACCTATTTTGCATTTCGTCGCAAATGAACCTGTGTAACTCTTCTGGGCTAGTTTTAGGGATGGTTAAACCAAGAACAGGCACACAACGGACAGCTAAAGCCGGTTTCAATTGTTGCGTGGCGAGCTTTCCACGTGTGCTTAGAAGTGGGCGTGGCCACAACTGCCAACTGTTGTTTCACTGATTTGGCCGTTTGACGTATGATGCCAGGACCGTTAGACGTACCGGCCTAACAGGAAGCAGCTTAATTGACAAAGCGTGTTTCGCCAATCACAATATGGCTTCCATAGCCAATCGCTAGTACTTGCTGGCGTCATCAGAGCCGCGACTTCGATGGCAGCGGGGAGAATAGAAACAGCAACGAGGATTGAATGAAAACTGAGGGAAACAAGTGCAGAGGTATTGCGAAAGAACCCGCCGACTGATGATGCTTAAGCAATGTTTGTGTTTTTTCATATCTAATTCTGAATTGTACTTTTGTTTTCTGGTTCCTAGATCATTTTCGCCTGTGAACTGCGGATATGAGTACACAGGTAGGTGTACGTGACCAGTGGAGTAAGTAGATGTTACTGTGCCCCACAGCCAGGACCGCCATCAGAAATAGTAGGGCCCCATACGACAATTTACTGGGCTGCTCCCACCGCAAGCACCACCTACAGGTCCGCCCCCCCACCCCACAGGTTCGCCCCCCCACCCCACAGGTTCGCCCCCCCACCCCAAAAAAATATTGGTGGCTAGGGTTCCCACATGTTAATAAAAAATAGAAAGATATTAGTGGTCAGGGCCCCCCATACTAAAAACATTTGTGGCCAGCCCCCCCCCCCATTTAAAAATATTGGTGGCTAGGACCCCACATGAGAAAAAAAAAATTGGTGGCCAAAATTGGTGGCCAGGCCCCCCCCACATTATAAGAAAATTGGTGGCCAGGGCCCCTTAAACGTCCATGCCTTTCCGAAGTCGGCAGCTCTCAGAAAGACGGGGGGCCCTGCTAATAACGTAAGTGTGGCGTTGCCGGGCCCCCCTTACCCTTGGAACCCCCTACAACTCAACCCCCTGTCCCCCCCTGATGGCGGCCCTGCCCACAGCAAATTAATTTTAAGGCCCCAACCTACCCAGAGATTATCCTTTACCAATATATGTTAAAATTGCTCATTAATTAGGGGCTCATGGGGCCGCCTGCACCTTTTAAGTCCCTCTGCAGCCAAAGAGTCTGTTCCCTCTGTAGTTATGCCCCTGTAGGTGACTCTTGACAGTGATCGCCAGTACATTCATTGTTAATTACATAGTGCCAAGGGTGCAAGTGCAACAGCTGTTGCTTTATTGCATATGGTCCATTTTCAACATCATAAGCAATTCTTGTGCAGCAAAATGTGTTTATCAATAAGTTATACATGGTTTGATATTAATATGAATATGTTATTCTTAGATTTAGAGAGATTTCCTCATTAGAAGAAGGTGGTAGCTCATAACATCCACTCAGATATTTGCTTTTATTACTCTTGCAGAGGTTAAATGATCTTAGATGACCACTGATAGGCTGTTGGGAGGTTCCTCTGTGGTGTGACTATGTTACAGCAGTTTTATAGATGTCAACACAGTTTCTGTTTGATCTGCATCGTCACTAGTGCTATTGGCAGTAATACATGTAAGAGGCTGCCTTTTGGTCACTTTACGTTTACTATTCTTGGTAGAACATCAAATAGACAACAGTCTGCATTTATAACCTAAAAAAAACACCCATCCCTTGAATGTTGCCTCATGAAGTTTGTTCAAATAATCTCTCCTTCCTATTTTCTTTTTACAGTACAGCATTCTTTTCAAGCAGGAACATGGTAAGCTTTCTTTCACCATGGTTTAATTGCATTCAGTAACCACACACATTGTAATCTTTTGTCTTTTTTTTTTATATTTCTTTAAAGAATGCCTCTAATGAACATTTACAGGAAAACCTGCTGCATTTGTATTAAGCTATCTGTGACCTTGGGCCATCTCAAATACTCCCCCCAAAAAGCTAATGTGATCTACCCCCTGCAGTGGTGCTTGCTGATTAGTACAGGAATGGGACCAGTTATCCAGAATGCTCAGGACTTAGGGTTTTTCAGATAAAGGATAGTTACATCCTTGTTGAAAAAAGAACCAAGTTCATCAATTTTAACCCCTCCAAATGAAACCCAGAACACACGTGCACACACATTGACCTTACATACACTCACATAAATTATATACACCAAAGTCTGTTAATTGTAGATTTTAGTATCACTATAACCTATGCTATTATGTCTAATACAAGTAATTCAAAATAAACAACTGGACTTGCTGAGTAATTATTGAAGATGTTTCACTGCTCATCCGAGCAGCTTCTTCAGTTCAACTGACTGGTTTGGGAAGTTCTCGTTTTATAAACTCTTCATCCAATCACAACGGCACACTGCAACTCTTCTGAAATTCATAGAGGTGTTGATTCTATGTAGATACTGTGATAGGATTAACCAATGTGTCATGCAACTCATAGAAACAGGTTTTACTTGTGAGAGTTGCATGAATGGATGTGTGAAGTGTTCTGAAATTGCCGGGGTACAGATGTTAGAACAATATTGTATGTAGCAGACAAGTGGTGTCGATGCCCCCCCCTGCCTCTGTTCAGGGTTGGTTTCTCCACCTTGACATGAATCTCCTCTTTCAAACCAGCAGTCTTCTTTTTCCAAGATTTGGACCTTGCTATCTTCAAAGGAGTGTCCCTTGTCTTTTAGGTGTAGAAAGACAGCCCAGTCTTGTCATGTAGAGTTTGCCCTCCTATGCTGAGCCATTCGCTTGGTGAGCAGTTGTTTTATCTCCCCAATGTATAGATCAGTGCACTCCTCGCTACGCTGGACTCCGTATACCACATTGACACATTGGTAATCCTATCATAGTAACTACACATAATTAACACCTCTATGAATTTCAGATTTTTCAGTAAAGTTTATTCACTTTTACCCAACCTTGAAAGTCTATCTTCCTTAATTTGAATCGTTATACCTTATAATTTTACTATAAATCATGTAAACATTAAATATACCAAATAAGCTGGTTTTGCTTACAGTAAGGGTTAATTATATCTGTTGGGATCAAGTACAAGGTACTGTTATATTTATTATTATACAAGAAACCAGTTTTTAAAATTTGCCTTTCCATAATTCAGAGCTTTCTGGACAACAGGTTTCTGGATAACTGATCCCATACACATGTACTGTGGTTAGACAGGGCCAAGATAACGAGACATCTGGATTCACCAGTACTGCTGACTGTAGACCTGGCCACTATGGTATAATTCTCGGCCTGCAGATAAATGCTGGCTGAGAACCAGTCCCTACACTTTGTCAACAAGTATGCATTTCAGCACTTTTTTTTTTAACATGAGCCTAGCTGAATGGTTATTGACCAACAAAGAAGTTCGAATCTTGACACTTCTTTGAGGATCTAAATAACAGATCTGCAGGCAGAGCCGATGAAGTGAGAGCATTAATAGCATCCTGGATCTTTCCAAGCACCATTGTTCATAATGAGGTTAAAGAAGGCCCATGTTTCTTAAATATCATGGTTGTGTGAACAGCACTGTCACACAGAAAAAGCCAATCATGAGTCAACACTCTACAGCCAGTAGTATTCCATTAGCTGGGGGGCTTGTGTCCTGGCTTGCCTCCTGTCTTCCACCTGAACTGTGGTGCCCCTTCTGGGGCGGGTGGGATTGGGGAGGTTTTTTTTTTTTTTAGTTGCGTGTAGGCACCAAAAATCAGAATTTTATATGTTACATTTTTATGCTGGTTTGTTATAAGGAATATTATCTATATTCTTTAGGGGAAAAAAGTCTAAACATGCTCCTTGTAGTATCATAATAAGCAGCAAATGCATAGAGAATTTTAAATGTGTAGAATCAGTCAGCTGATACTATATGCTTTTTGCTATTGCGTTGTGAAAGAATACAAACATGGGTAAAGTAAAAAAAATCAGGTGTCAACCCTAGTCCCACTGTATATATTTTATTTTTGTTTTAAAGCCCATGAAGATGCAATATGGTCAGTAGGATGGGGTAAAAACTCAAATGATGGGTCAGAGTTGGTGATCAGTGGTTCCCTGGATGATTTGTTAAAGGTGTGGAAATGGTAAGTTCACTATTGCAGACAGTATTTTATGGTGTAGTACCATAGGAAACAAACCTATTGACTTAAAGCAATTTAACTCATATGAGTGTTCAGGGTATATAGAAATTTTTGTGATAAAAATTACAAACCTTTTACTTGTGATTTCCCTCTGCACAGCACTTGAATGGTTAGTCTTATGAAGTTCAGTTTGTTGAATGTAAATTTAGGAGGTTTGTCTGTCTGACACCAACAGAGCCCAGATGGGAAATACTTAGCCAGTGGAGCCATTGATGGGATCAGTTTTACTAGTGCAGGGCAACACTACATGATATTTTCATTACTTTTAAACACTTAAATTTTTTGGTGTTACTGTTCCTTTAAGTGTTACATGCTTTTAATGTGATATTGATTTATGTAACTTTATGGAAAAAAGTATAAGTATTCAATCCCACAGATTTAAAATTTTGTAGAGTTTTTTCATAGGGGTCAAAGAGCATAATTAAAAGCAATGTGGTAACTAATTTAGATGTCTTATGTTGTCCATATAGGTCTGATGAACGGTTGGAGATGCAGTGGACATTGGAAGGTCATCAGCTCGGTGTGGTGTCAGTGGATGTTAGCCCTAGTGGCAACATAATGGCTTCCAGTTCCTTAGATGCTCACATACGCCTGTGGGATCTTGATAGTGGGAAGCAGATCCGCTCCATTGATGCAGGACCAGGTGATCCCTAATGAGTGCAATTAGAAGCTGATGATCTGTAAACAAAAGTTCAAGAGTACAGATATCTGGTTAACGTTTGCTGAATACACAGTGTTTGTAAGAAAAACAATTCTGTTACAAACTCTTAGCCATGGATTTAGGATCACAAGTGAAAATCTGCCCCTAATGGGAGTTGATTTGTCATTCTTGCCTTGTCTCTTATTCCTGTTTTCTTTATATCTACTTTCACCCAGTATACAAGATAGGATGGAACCAGTGATAATTCCTCAAATCTCTCCTTATAACATCTAATATAATCTTCTGATTCACTCTAGTTGTCTGCTAATTTGATTTGACTGCCAAACCATTTATTACATTACACCATAGGCTACATCCATAGTAACGTCTGCTTATTCTTGAGCAATTCAAGTAGGGATTTTTATATTTCCATAATGTATGAATATGGCTTGTTTTTATTTCTTTTATATAAAATGACTTGATACTGTAGTAGAGTTAACAGTGGATGGAGGGCACACCGGATTAGTAAATATTCTAGATAATCGTATAAGAGGTGCAGAGACCATAAATTAACCCTACACAAGGTAACACACAACTGTGCAATATGTCTATAGGTTCGCACACTCAAAAAATACAATTTAGGAGACAAGAGTGGTATATATAAAAGATAATGATTGTATTGTTTGTGAGATTTCTTTCTACATAAGAGTAAAGCATTATCTTTTATATATACCAATCCTGTCTCCTAAATTGTATTTTTTGAGTGTCCGAACTTATAGACATATTGCACAGTTGATACTGTAGTAGCACTGTAACTAATGTGAAAACACTTATCTCCCCACCAATTTCACAGATTGTCATGTTGCTTGAAGATTGAGTTTACGCAATAATACACATCTGCTTGGTGCTCTGCAAATAAGTAGCATTAGTAACTTAACTTTGTTTCCATAGTGGATGCTTGGTCTGTAGCCTTTTCACCAGACTCCCAACACCTTGCAACTGGGAGCCATGTAGGAAAAGTAAACATCTTTGGCGTGGAGACAGGGAAGAAGGAATACTCACTGGATACAAGAGGGAAGTTTATCCTCAGTATTGCATATGTAAGTTTCAGTGGTTGTAAAAATTACAAACCTTTTACTTGTGATTTCCCTCTGCACAGCACTTGAATGATTAGTCTTATGAAGTTCAGTTTGTTGAATGTAAATTAAGGAGGTTTGTCTGTCTGACACCAACAGAGCCCAGATGGGAAATACTTAGCCAGTGGAGCCATTGATGGGATCATAAACATATTTGATATTGCTACTGGGAAGCTTCTCCACACGTTGGAAGGTAAGAATCTCACTCTGTTGATTTATTGGTCCAATACCTTTATTTTTACAGTCCCTTTGTTATAAATGTGTTCAATCCAAACAAGAGACATACTGTGCTGTTTTGAATGCAGAGTGTATTTGTTCCTGTTGTTTCTGTTCAGTTAAAGCTGAATATTTAATTCCAGGAATGAAGATGTACAATGTACCATGACCATTGTTGCCAAACTTAGTATCTCTCTAAATGCCTTATTCCATCTTTCTTTGCTTTTTCAGGACATGCCATGCCTATAAGATCCCTGACTTTCTCCGCTGACTCCCAGCTGCTGGTCACAGCATCAGATGATGGTTATATCAAGATTTACGATGTGTAGGTGGTTCTGTTAATTGCAAGTGACTGTGTGCAGAGTAGTTGGTGGTTTTCAGACATTAGTTAAAAGCACCCTATGAGGTCCAACATTTGATCAGCTCAAAGTCCATTTGACTTATAAAGCCATACAATCGCATCCCCACAACTACCTAGGACAGCAAACGCATAGCCACATCATTTTTTTTTCTAACTGACCATCATCCTGGGTTTGAATACCTAGGAGTGAAAATAAGCATTCTCCCAAAATGTAACTGACCTCTATTCCGGGCCTCTTCCCAAAATCATGTTATTCTTGATAGGTCTGTTTTGTTTAGAGTGTGTATTTCAATTAGGAATCGCTAAACCACTAATCTGCCACTAATCTGCCACTGACTACGAGCACTACAGATTCTTCTTTTCAAGGTTGCTCATTGTGGCCAAAACCTTGCCACAGAATAACATTTTGTAAATGCATTGGTGTATTTATCAATAACACTTCCATTTATGGAGTTAGGATGCTAATATTTAGGCTTTGTGCAGTGAAGGGCAGTGTGATGGGGGTCCTCATTGTGTAGGCCTAGGGCCACAGATATATGACCCTGAAAGGTTTTTCTTTTTTGTTCCTGTCTGCCATTTAATTATTTTTTTATGAGGGCAGCAGATTATTTTCTCCCCAGTAGGATCTGATATTTAGACTTTAGGGAAGAAATGAAACCACACTGCCCTATAGTGTTCCTGTGGCTCATTGGGACACTGTTCTAGAGTATTGCAGTAAGTCTCTCTGCTATAAAGTTAAATGGTCTATAATGGCTCTTTTAGCATGTCTGCTTTCATGAGCTCTGGGACCTCTGCTGCTTTGACTCGCTAAAATACCTTGCTATAGCAACTGTATAAATCTAATATATGGATGGAAAGCATTCAGATTTAACCCAGGGCTATGTGCGTAAAATCAAGTATAAGGCCAATCTAATTGTATGCCTTAACATCTCTTATTTGGATCGCAATTAATTAGTCTCTTCAGAAACAAATACATTCATTTAACCACACCAGATTCATTTTTTAAAATTATCTGTGTTTTATTTAATTTGTATGTGTTCCTTCTGACAGACAACATGCCAGCTTGGCTGCCACCTTGAGTGGGCATGGCTCCTGGGTGCTTAATGTGGCATTCTCACCGGATGATGCTCATTTTGTTTCCAGGTAAGAGGGATTTATAGGGCACGGTTTCCCACTTTTGATCCTAAAACCATACTCTAAAAATCTGCAGAACAATGGTAATAAATGTAATAATGTATTTTGTACCTAATCTAGGATTAGGTACAAAAAAAGCAACAAATCGGATGACTAAAGAATATGGCTAAAGGCACATTGGCACACAAGTTTTTAACAGCAGTGAAAGACTGTGCACTATTGAGCACATAAATCCATGCTTAATAGACGGTCTTGAAGGCTTCTGGATAAGTTTTATTTGTGGCACATTTGCATATTTGAACGTTTCAGTCCAATAGGAGCCCAAGCCATATTGTCATTCCTACCCTACCTCTAACTCAAGTCACAGCTTCTTGAGTATCTCATTAACTCCTCTCTTTGCTTGCATTTTTCTATGTTTTAATACACCATTTTTATCACACTGGCACTTAGTTATCATACAGAAAGATAGTATCTGATTGTTAAAGGAGAATTTAATCCCCTAATGAGAAAAGCCCCATTCGCTACCCACCACAGTCCCCCTCCCCCTCTTTCCCTATTTCCTGCCTGCATAGTGCATTAGCGCAAAATGTCTCCCTGAATCTTGCATATCCATGCAGAGTAGTGCAGCGGAAGGGCACCATCTTACACATCTTCGTTTTTTTGTTTTTTTTTGGAAAGGACCACTTTGGCACATGTGCAGCTGGAGCCAATCCGATATTTGCGCCAACTGCGTATGTGCTCAAATGCTCCATAAATTGCAGAAGGGAAGAGAATTTGTAGAAAACAAAAGATGCGGAAGATGGCGCCCTTGAACTCCACTGCGCTTCGTTGCATGGATACGTGAGATTGGCATTCATGGACACTTTTTGCACTATGCAGGGAGGGGGCCTATGGACGGTAGTGGAGGGGGCTTTTCTCATTTGGGGCCTAGGTTTAAAGGAAAATAGGCTTGCCAATGTAAAATCAAATCTAATGGGGCATCTGTAAATAGACTGTACAGAAATGCATGGGGTTGTACTTGCTATAACAAGGTAAGTCAAAGCCTTAGTATGATTCTTCTACTATTCTGTTCTCTCATATTCTAATAATTATGTTTGATAAGCATTAACAAATTAGAACCCAACAAGAATGTGATGTGATTCAGTATTATAACTAGTAGGACTGTTACTCTGTCCAACTAATTTCTCTTAAAAATTAAAGCGGGCATGAAACCTTATAGTGGAACTATTGAATGTATGGGCTGCAGCTTGCCTCAGAAAGCTCGCCATTACTACTTTATTAAAATAGATATTATAGAAATTATAATATTGTAGAATTTACTGTGGATATTTGCTTCTTCACAGCTCCTCTGACAAAAGTGTAAAGGTCTGGGATGTATCTGCCAGAACATGTGTGCACACCTTCCTAGATCACCAAGACCAGGTGAGATACAGTTATGGAGCAGAGTATTATAGGGTAACATAACTGACACATTTGGAGATATTTTACACCATGAAATTGTTCCCACCCCCCAATCTACCCCTCTGGTGCTAGGAAACACCAGCTTTTCTACATGAAAGAGGAAGGAAAGTAAAAAATCACTAGGAGGCAAGTGCTAAAAGTTAGGTACCCCCCCCCCCAGTCATTGTATTCAATTAACTGATCTGCTCAGATCATTGCTCCTATCAGCAGAAAACTGCACCGGCTTGAGTTTCTTCTCAGCAAGAACCACTGATTGATCCTCTTCCTGCTTTTTTTTTCTTCACGCAGGTGCATATGCCTGACTTTGACATTTTGTATTTTCCTTCTTTAATTTGCCAACAGTATGCTGTTGAGGGATTCAATTTGGGCACTGTTATTACTATCCATGTTGCTGTATATGTAATCTGTTACAGCAGTCCTATATGTTTTATAAGTACGTCCATGGTGTAAAACACCTTGGACAACCGATCTTATGAGATGTTTTTTTTTCTTCAAAGACACCCTGGAAAATGGTGTTTTGAAGGAGCTGATTCTGCAGGCTGCTCTTTTTGTGGTGTAGGTAACATTGAAATCTTAGTGCTCATATGGTTATGCACCCACATATGAGGAAAGGTGCCTATTCCCGCACACTGGCCGAATTTATTTTAAGTTGTTCACACTTAGGGGCAGATTTATCAAGGGTCGAATTTCGAAGTGCAAAAAACTTAGAAATTCGACCATCGAATAGGCTAGTTCAACATTCGAAGTCGAATTTGTATGATTTTTAAGATCGTACAATCGTACTTCGAATCGAACGATTTAATCGTACGATCGTACAATTTCACTTCGACTTCTAAAAATTTAGCCAAATGTTGGCTATATGTTCTAGGAGGTCCCCATAGGCTAACCTAGCAAATCGGCAGGTTTAAAGTGGCGAAGTGTCAAAATTTTTTAAATAGACAGTACTTCGATTATCGAATAGTCTAAGCATTTTCACTTCGAATTGAAGTCGAATTTGGCCCATTTGATGGTCGAAGTACCCAAAAATTACTTATTCACTTCAAATTCACTTCGACCCTTGGTAAATGTGCCACTTAGGACTAAGAGCAGGACATATAATAAGCTGTCCTGCTGAAAGTGACAAAACATCTGGTTTTCAAACAAGTCCTAAAAGTAGACAAACCCTAGTTAAACAAATTAAACAAAAAATTATTGTATTTGGTCATGTATTCATTGAAAAAAAAAAAAATGAACCAATAATCTGCAAGTGGCAAAAGTAAGTGAATATAGGATTATCAAATAATCGGATGGTGAAATCGGGGTTAGGTGTTTTCAGTCAATGGCAGGACAATCTGGTTTGAGTGAGAGACCCTGTTGTATTTAAAGAACGGGGATCCAGAAAAGCCTGATCAAACATGCAACACATTTGTGGATTTGTATCTTAACTCAAACAAAGGAGGTGTCTAAGGACCTCAGAAAAATAGTTGTTGATGCCCATAAAATTGGAGAGCGTTACAAGACTCTTCTCTAAAGAGTTTGGACTTTACCAATCAACAGTCAGACAGACTGAGTACAAATGGAGGAAATTCAAGAACATTGTTACCCTACTCAGAAGTGGTCGACCATCAAAGAACTCCAACTGCAAGGCGTCTAATAGTAACCAAAAGGTTACAAAAGAACCCAGGGAAACTTCTAAGCAACTGAAAGCCTATCACACATTGGCGAATGTTGATGTTAATGAGTCTACCATCAGGAGAATACTGAACAGCAATGGTGTGTATGGCAGATTAACAAGGAGAAGCCACTCTCCCATCCAAACATATTGCTGACCATCTACAGTTTGCTAAAGATCATGTGGACAAACCAGAAGGATACTGGAATAATGTTTTGTGGACGAAGCCAAAACAGAACTTTATGGTTTAAATGAGGAGTGTTACATTTGGAGAAAGAAAAACCCTGCATTCCAGCATAAGAATTATATCACATCTGTGAAACATAGTGGTGGGAGTGTTCTGGTTTGGGTCTATTTTCCTCGTGTAGGCCTGGAAGGTTTGCCATCATTGATGGAGCAATGAATTCTGAATTATACCAGAGAATTCTAAAGGAAAATGTCAAGACATCTGTCTGTGAACTGGATCTCAAGAGACAGTGGGTGATGCAGCAAGATAATGATCCTAAACACACACAATTAAAGAAGAATAAAGTGAATGTTCTGGAATTCTTCTGAGTCGATGTGCAGGACTAATCAACAGTTGCTGCAAACGTGCAGTTATTGCTGAACAAAGGGGGTCACACCAAATACTAAGCGAATGTAAGTGAATACTGAGCCACTTTTGCCACATGCAGAAATGATTGGATAATTTTTTTAAAATACATGACTAAATATAATTTTGTTTAGGTAGGTTTTCTTCATCTTATTTTAGGACTTGTTGTAAAATCAGGTGGTGCTTTTGGTCACATTCATATAAAAATATAGAAAATTTCCCAAGCTTTCAGGCATGACTGTGTATACAATACATAATATATATTCATTTATTGGCCACTAAACCAATCCACTGAGTTAAGTCATCTTCCAGCCTGCTTCAGGGTTGGCTGATTAACTTCAGTGACAAAGTATGAAGTGTATGAGGAAGGTGTGTAAGTAGTTTTTCATGTATTTCTAAGACATGCTTAAAGTCCTTTACATACAGGAGGATGGACTCATAACCCTGCAGTTTTATTCTGGTACTGTCCTCACAGCTGTCTTGCAATGCATGATTTCAGACTCAACTTGTACTATGCTTGTATACTTCCCCAGTCATTCTAAAACAGTCATTTTATGTGTATTGTGATTAACATTGCTTTCCACAACCACCCTCAAGTATAGGGTGAACAGTGCACATGACAAGGTCCCATAAACTTAATTGGAAAAGCGCTAATTATTTTTTATTTTTTAAAGGTTTGGGGCGTAAAATACAACAAGAATGGATCTAAAATTGTCTCTGTTGGTGATGATCAGGAAATCCATGTGTATGATTGTCCTATTTGATACCCGAAGGAGGAGTTCTGCCCACATATCTTCTAAGTGCTCCTTGTCTAGAGGCACTTACCCTATGAAACTGTCTGTTGCTGTTAAGAATTGGGTGCACTCATAAGCAAATTCTTATTTTTTCTTTGCACCTGTTACAGCTATAGATGTGTAAATATTATTTCTGCATTGAAGCAGAATATTTCCCTAATGATTTGACCATAATTTATCCGAATAAACCTGGATTTTTATGTACCTTTTGAAACCGAGTATGAGTTAATTTATGGCCCGCTTAAGTTTTTCAAACCCATGATTAGTCAATTCTATGACATGTTTACACCATTTTTTGTGATTCCATCAATATACAGTATTCAGAATAATAGCAGTGTGTTTAAAAAAGCAAAAAAAGTTCAGTCCTTGTAATAGCTTTTATTTATATACATGCAAATGAATTGGGAACACTGCACATTATATTCCAAATCAAAACATGAAGAAAAATGTATCAAGTTTGTGTTATTCCTTTACAGAAAGTGAAGAAAACGGAATATTAGGCTGTTCCAAAAAATAGCAGTGTCTGCATTCTTCTTTACAGACTCAAACATTCACTGTATAAACTGAAAAATGTTTCATGATTTTGCTTTCCTTTGAATGACTGAACTAATATTTAGTTGTATAATCAGTGTTTCTGAGAACTGCTGCACATCTGTGTTACATGGAGTCCACCAACTTCTGGCACCTGTTACATTCCACAATTCTTCTGCATTTCTTGCTTTTGCCTTAGAAACAGCATTTTTGATGTCACCCCACAAGTTTTCTATTGGATTAAGGTCCTGGGATTGGGACGGTCACTCCATAATGTCAATCTTGTTGGTCTGGAACCAAGATGTTGCTCATTAACTGGTGTGTTTGGGGTCGTTGTCTTGTTGAAACCATTTCAAGGACATTTCCTCTTCGGCATAAGGCAACATGAGCTCTTCAAGTATTTTGATGTATTGAAACTGATCCATGATCCCTGGTATGTGATAAATAGGCCCAACACCATAGTATGAGAAACATCCCCATATCATGATGCTTGTGCCACCATGTTTCACTGTCTTCACACTGTACTATGACTTCAATTCAGTGTTTGGGGGTCGTCTGACAAACTGTCTATGGCCCTAGACCCAAAAAGAACAATCTTGCTTTCATGTGTTATTTGGCAAATTGTAACCTCTTTAGCACGTTTTTTTTTTCTTTTCCTCCCAACAATGGTACTTTACGGGGGCCTCACATAGGCAGAGAGAAATGCACTATAACCAGCATGCATAACATTTGCTGCCTTCCTTCCTTAAAGGGTGGTTCACCTTCAAGTTAACTTTTAGTATGTTATATAAGCAATTCTAAGCAATTTTTTAATTGGTCTTCATCATTTATTTTTCATAGTTTTTTAATTTGCCTTTTTCTTTTCACTTTGAGTTTTCAAATAGGGGTCACTGACCCCATCTAAGAAACAGATCCTCTTTAAGGCTATCCATTTATTGTTATTGCTACTTTTTATTACTCTTTCTATTCAGGCCCTCTTCTATTCATATTCCAGTCTCTTATTCACATCAATGCATTATTGCTAGTGTAATTTGGACCCTAGCAACCAGATTGCAAACTGGAGAGCTGCTGAATAAAAAAACTAAATAACTCAAAACCCACAGATAATAAATAAAATGAAAACCAATTGCAAATTGTCTCAGAATATCAATCTTTACGTCCTACTAAAAGTTAACTCAAAGGTGAATAAACCCTTTAAATAAGGGTCGTAGTTAACACCTGTTTTTGCACAGAATGAATGACCTCACTAATTGAATGCTGCAATGCTATTGTCTGGAACAAGCTATTATTTTGAACACTGCTATTACTATTATTTGGAACAAGCCTCAAATATACAGAATCAGCAGCATTTATGTCATGACTTTTGGGTCTGTTGGATTTCTATTACTCTACTACACCTATTAGAAAATGAATTGCCATGTAGAAATATAATTTCTACCAAAAAACAGTTATTGATCAGGATTGCTATTATTCTGAACACAACTGTACCCTATTCCATTAGGGGTGAGCCGTGGCCTTCACAATGAATAATACACAGTCATTTATCTCAGCTGATTTGACACAGAGACCTCTCTAATTCCCTTTCCTTTGCTGATTTCATTGATCACAACCCCCCCCTTAAACGAATCTGCTTACATTGCCACCAAGGAATTCTTTGAATAGGTTTGTTTTGCCCATAATGAAATGTGAGAAGCTTAAATGGATTTGCAGGTCTCCTTGGAGAAGCTCCACTGGTTCAGACCTGTGAAATGTGAATGGCAAGGCCGGGCCGTGTAGTTCAATTTCATTTCCAGTGATTCCTTATTAGTAATTGCCTGGATCTGAACATTCATCTTCGGGGAGGCCATAGAAGCGAAATTAATGAGGGTGAATGATTTGCTAGAAATAACCTGAATCAAAAACCGAGGTCAGTTTTAATTAACAGCTCAGTGAACTTTCCTTCCCGGGAAACAAAGGCAAATATCTCAGAGGAAAAGTAGCAATAGGCTGACAAAACCTTTCCCTATTATTTTATCTTAATAGATTTATTTACATTTTTAGAGGCCAGGGAAACGTTCACAATATTACCACTGAATTATACTTTTCTGTCTTTTTAACATTCAATTATATTACAGTTAATGTTGAAAATAAGGTTGGTCACTTTATTATGATACTGGCTATCCGCATGACGCCTGGCAGATTACTATTTAGCACAAGGGCATAAAGAGACTACTCTGCAAACTGGTAATCGGCTGTGAAATTGTATGTGAAATGTTTGGAAATTTGTATGTTTGTAACCATATGTGAAATGTTACAAAAATGCTAATTTTATTTTGGGGAAATGTTTATTCCAGGTTTTCTCATTAAAAAAAAAATTATAAAGGACACATGAATACATAGATAATCTGGAATCATTATTAGCTAGCCTTTAAAAGACAGCACAATGAAATAAAATAGGCATCAGTTATAAATATAACTATCATCACCCCTACACCAGGTTAATCAGCAGAGATGTATTGGGAGGCCACTAGTTGCCCGGTTCTGTATTAATAGTTCTCAGGTAATTCTCTCTAAAATAAAGGGCATTTAGGTTTCTATTGCAAATGTGAGGATAATGGTATATTTATTAACTGAACTGAAACTCTGACATTTCATTATCTCATGAAAGTGTTCTATAAAGCTAACAGCATAGGGAACACAGCAATAAAGAGAGATGTACCATCTGCATTTCTTGGATAGGAACTGGACTACTCTACTTTACAAAACCTCTTGTTTGATCACTAAACCAACACAGTTCTTACAGTAGATAATGCACTTGATGAAAAAGCACTTTATGTTACAGTAGTTTTCCATTAGAGCCATCTGTATCAATACAAAGCTACTGAAAGTTTAGAAATGATTGTATGCAGCATTCTAGAACTACAAGCAGTGTTAGGAGTAAGCAGCATGCAATAAGGGCTTCTCAGAGCCTTAATACACTCTGGGTTCAGGCTAGATCATTTTATATGACCATTTTAGAATAAATGTATTCTCTCAAGCAGTAATAATACTTTACTAAAAGGGTTATCCCCACTGCATACCAGTGCATAACAAGTCGGGTCATTTCAGACGGGGAGATTCAGTCGCCCAGCCACAAATCACCTCTTCTTCGGGCAAATAATTTCCCCGAACTGCCTTCCCGCCGGCTAGAATCTAAATTGGCGGCAGGATGGCAATCGGAGCTCTTAGTTTTACAAAGTTGCCTCACAAAGAATCTTCGGAAGACGAAGCGTTCCGAGTGGCATCCCACGGGCGATTCCAATTCTAGTAGGGGAGATTAGTCGCCTGAAGAAGAGGCAATTTATCGCCAGGGCGACGAATCTCTATGTGTCTCTGCCCTTAAATTTATATATTATATTGTGCTTCAGAAAAGGAGCAGAGCATATATACATGATTTAACATATTAGCCAGTTGGACGAAAGCACTGCAGTCGCACAAAGCCACAAAGTTTTCCTGAAAATGCCTCTGAATGTTTTTTAGTTAAATGAAGCCTACTGGGACCTTAGTCGTGAGTATATATTGGGGATCTGATGAAGGTACCAGTAGGGGCACTGAACCATTTACCCTATTCTGTTTCATTGTATATTTCCAAATTGTTTCTTTCTTTATGTTGAGAGTGGTTATGGATTAAACAGCAGCAGAGCTCCATGCAACAGAAATAGGCATTTAGGGTAAAATGGATAAAAACTGCATAGGAACTGCATAAAGTCTTACAATATAATTACATAATGAAAGCTAGTAAAACAAGAAATTCTTATGGTCCTTATTAGAACTGTTCCTCTATTTGTGTTGGGTGGAACAGTCAGCAGTTTGTATTTCAGTCCTCAGCTGGTTTTCCTACATCACAACGGTGTGTGTTCAGACAGATTTTTGAGCCACAAAGAGCTATAACATAAGCAACTATATAGTTAAGCCCATAAATATTTGGACAGAGACAACTTTTTTCTAATTTTGGTTCTGTTCATTACCACAAAGAATTTTAAATGAAACAACTCAACAGCTTATTAAAGCAAAGAATGGAATATTCATGAATGGCCAAGTCAGTCACCTGATCTCCATGAGTTCAAGACTTCAGACTCTCATTGCCAGCAAAGGGGTTTCAACCAAGTATTAGAAATGATGTTTTTATTTTCAGTTTTTTAATTTGTCCAATTACTTTTGAGCCCCTGAAATGAAGTGATTGTGTTAAAAAAAGGCTTTAGTTCCTCACATTTTTATGCAATCTTTTTGTTCAACCCACTGAATTAAAGCTGAATGTCTGCAGTTCAACTGCATCTGAGTTGTTTCATGTAAAATTCATTGTGGTATTGTACAGAACCAAAATTAGAAAAAAGTCTCTGTCATAATATTTATGGACATAACTATTAGTGCCACACACTACCCATTGATTTACATAGGTGGTTTTGGCTGTAGGCAGTGCCATCTCTTCTCACCCATGTGTTTGCTCTGTGCTCAATGGGGCGTCTTCCTACCCCCTCCAGCCTGTAGACAGCTGTGCAGGTAAGAGGTAAGTGACTGCTGTAGGTGATGCTGACTTCCTCTGGACATGAAATAATGATCTTCATCAGGATATACCTGGCAAATAAAATTACAGTCAAACCTATATTTCATTTTAGGTATTTTATTTAAAGTTTTCCTGCACGATTTGTTTGTGGTGCCCCCCGTTTATAATGCATTTCTGTGGGTGTTTTTCACATTTTCCTACATTTAACTCCAACATTTTGCTGACAATTTTGCAAATTTTTTTGAAAATGCCAGCTTGTGCTTTGGTAATATTTTTAGTTAGTCGAAGCTTTTTAAAAATCTAAAATAACATAACAGATCTGAAGAAAAACCGTACATTTTGAAACTATAGACCTAGGTGTCCCAATCATTTTTTACCCATGAGCCACATTCAAATGTAAAAAAAGTTGGGGAGCATCACAAGCTTGAAAAAATGTCCTAGGGGTACCAAATAAGGGTAGCGAGTGGCTGATGGTAGCCTTATGTGGCTGTAGGCAGTTTGTACTGTTTGGCAGTACACCTGGTTTTTATGCAACCAAAACTTGCCTTCAAGAAGGGAATCCAAAAATAAGCAGTTGCTTTGAGGCCACTGGGAGCAACATCCTTGGGGTGGGTGAACAACATGTTGCTTCCTAGCCACTGGTATAGCAGTTTTTCCACTGGAAAAACTGCTATAGACACGTAACTTCTCAGCTTTAATTCATTCTTTATCCTAGATGTAATAGCAGTACCTTTATTTAGTCATTACCCTAAGGAACGTTGAATGTCCTTGGGCAGAACCAGGTGGTATCTGAATCATTCTGCTGCCTTAGGTCATTCTGTGCTTCCCAAGTGCCCCCACTTACCTGAGCATCAGTCTAGGGTCCATGTAGGGGTCAAGATTAGCCCATACTGGAGAGAGCTGCTATGTTTTATTCTTAAAGGGGAACTATTGCGAAAATGAAAATTTAATATGAGCTTCCTCATACTGAAGTAAGAAACTTTCTAAATCAATTAAAAATTCTGCATTGTTTCTGAAATAATCAAGTTTATATTCACTATCCCTCTCTCAGCATCTGTTTCTCTTTATTCTGTCTTCATGCAGTTTTGGGTGTCAGATGAATGATCCAATACATGTTATAGGGGGGCTTCCTTTCGTAGCAGATGTAACGGATTCCAATACAAGCAAAATCTAACAAAATAACTGCCTTTTGCTCAAATTCTGCATGTAGAGAGTCATGATATCTGGTGATTTTAATAGACTGAGCTCTAAAACACCTAGGCAAAATGAGCCCCCCATAACATATATTGGAACATTCATCTGACACCCAACTCCTGAATGAAGACAGAATATCTTGCCTCATGATGGAAATCGTCTTATAAAAACATTTTATAAAGATAAATACAGGTACGGAATGTGTTATATGGAAATCCATTATCCAGAAAGCTCAGAATTACAGGAAGCCCATCTCCCATAGACCCTATTTTAAGCAAATCAGATTTTTAAAAAATAAGTCTTTTGTAATAACAAAACAGTACCTTGTACTTGATTATAAGTATGACTTTATATTGGTGGCAAAACAATCCTATTTTGTGTTAAAATTTGTTTAGCAGACTTGAGGTATGATTCCAGTTATCCAAATTAATGGAAATATTCCATATCAGGGAAAATCTCAGGTCCCAAGAATTCCATGTCTTATACCCTTAAAGGCAAACGTAACCCAAGAATTACACTGCTGTACTTACCCTGCTGCTAACATTCGATCCTATATGAATCAAGCGTCTCAGTAGTTCTGCTGTGTGCTGGAAATGCACATGAGCTTTTACAGATGCATTGAAGATGCAGATACACGTGTGCAGGAAAGAGAGACATACAGTGACTGACAGAAGTGTGAGACTAGATGCAAGGGGAAGCTGGGAGGTTGACTTTGCAGCAAGAGAAGAGCAGAACATGTATCTTATTTTGCAGTTTATATAAAAGTTGCCTTCTACATTTGGAAATAATTTAGACTGCTGATGGATAGTTTTCTATTTTGCTTTTTAAATAAAAGTAAATTTACATAGTGTTAATGGAAAAGTTCCATATCTGGAAAAGCCTCTGTAATCCATAAGCAGTATTGTGCTCAACTGTTTTTATTGGTTCCTTTTTCTATATTTTTTAAAAGGGACCTTGAGAAATTATTGGACTTGAACCCAAAAGTCTGAAACACCATTGCCCTTTAAAGGGGTTGTACAGCTTCCAACACTTGTTTTTTTAGAAATAATATTGAAGTGTAAAGTTTCATTTTTCACCTTCTTATGTCTTTCTGAAGCAACTCGGGGGGGGGCACCGTCTCTTTAACAGTTCTAAATTGATACATTAGTTGATGCATTTCTAAGGTTGAGTGATAGAGTTTTTTTTTACCTTGAATGACCTCGAAACTTGAATAGGATCTTATTTTCGAAAAAAATCAGACGTCTAAAACTCAAAAGAATGATACCGACCTGAAAACGCTAATCAAATTTGATGGAACTCGAACTGGGGTTTTTCTCAGAAAAAAACTTGAATGTCAGAAAGGCTATTAACATCTTTAAATGGGTCACTGGGCCTCTGCCATTGACTTCTATATGAACTCAGCAGGTTTTAGGTGGCCTACTTTTGAATTTGAGTTGTTTCCAGGGTAGAGGTATGATAAGTCTTGAATTTGAGTTTGGATTATTCCAAACTCGAATTTGTGAGTCTTGACCAAAAATCCAACTAGAAAATTCAAATTTAACAATCGAACCTTAAAGAAGAAGTCAACCCGTACCCCCCACCCCACAGCGACCCCCCTCCCTTCTCCATCCTCCCCCCAGCATAACTGCCCCCCCCAGGGAAATGCCCCATACTTTATACTTACTTCTCTGTGCAGATTCTGGCATTGGAGTAATTTGCTGGTTTGTGACAACTGCGCATGTGCCAAAACTCACGACAATTGCCAAAGTGCTGGAAAAAGACACAAAGACCCGGAAGATGGTTGCGTGGAATTCCGATGCCAGAATCTGCACTGAGAGGTTAGTATAAAGTATGGGGCATTTCCCCCCCGGGGGGGTCTTCGTGGGGGTATGGGCTCTTTTCTTAAAGGGTTGACTTCTTTAATAAATCTGCCCCCTAATGTAGCAAATTGTAACATTTCAGAATCTGCACCTGTGGATCACTGAGGCAGAACATTAAACTTTACACTTCAATTTAAGAAAAACTAAAAAATAAAAGATGAAAAGCAATTGAAAAAAGTCTTTATTAATTCTGATGAACAATCTGAAAACATCTGAACTGTTTGGAAGCTGAACAACCCCTTTAACTATTTAAAGGAAAACTATACCCCCCAAACAATGTAGGTCTCTATTAAAAGATACTGAGTAAAACAGCTCATGTCTAAAACCCTGCTTCATGTAAATAAATCATTATCATAATAATATACTTTTTTAGTAGTATGTGCCATTGGGTAATCATAAATAGAAAATTGCCATTATAAAAAATAAGGGCCGCCCCCTGAGATCGTAAGATTCACTGTGCACACATACAAACCACATGTAAGGTCACATGAGCCAATTAACAGACAGAGTTCTGCCTTTTGCTTCCTCACTTCTTCCTGTTACAGTTAGTGTTGTAGTATTTCTGGTCAGGTGATCTCTGAGGCAGCACAGATAGAGTCACGAAATGGTGGTTCAAGGCAAGAGATGTAAAAGGGCAATATTTATGTAAATATATATTCCAGTTTGGTAAGATTCTTTAATATGTCATCCAATTTGATATAAACTATCTGTTGCTTAAGTATTCATTTTGGGGGTATAGTTTTCCTTTAACTGTTGCGTCCGTTGAATCTGCCACATTGCCCTCTCCTCTTTGAACAGTTTTCTGAACAGGTACAAGAACTAATTTGCTTATCTGATGTTGCAGGTCATGAAAGTGTAGGAGACAGATAATGCTCATTATTATACAGCTCTATTGTCCCTGGATATTGCATGCAGCACAGCTCCAGATGCATTTTAATGCATTTCACTGGTACAGTACAATCAAGCCTGAAACCAAACCAAAACCACTTTTAGCTCGGAAAATACAAGGGGGCAGATTCATTAAAGGGCAAAGTGGCTAGCGACAGAAATCCCATCCGAAGGAACATCGCCAATTCACTAACAGGCCAATTTGCTAGTGAAAGAGACGGTCGCTAACGTACGTTCACACTCTATCGTCAAGCGGCTTTTTGCTCTGGCGAACGGTCGTTACCCTGCAAATTCACAAAAATTTTTTACAGAACATTTCGTAGAGTTTCCTTTGCCACCTCAGACCAGGCGAACTGATAAAACAAAACTACTTCCTCCTCAACGTCAGTGACATCATATCCTGTAAGCCGGAAACTCATAAAAATGTTAAAAAACGCTGGGGACGTTTACTTTTTCCAGACATTAGAGGGGGATGCCACATTTGTTTTAGGGTGAGGATCTTTTATGTCTTTATTACGGTTCCTTAGATTGTAATAAAAAGTGGCCACTTCAAGCATTTGCACCAACATCTGTAATAAAGACGTTCATATGACTTCTATGTACCCGCCCTATTCAAATTGACCTAAGCATAAGAGTACTAACAAAGTTTCTCTAGGCAGAAATGAATGCTAGTGAAAATTTGCTATGAAATGCTCGCACTGCTGAAGTAACGCCAGTGAAAATTCCCAGTGTTCGGCTCCCGAGACACAACTTGACATTTTAGTGAATTAGCGTAGTGGTATCTAATTGGCACCTGTCAAAACGGTCGCTGCAGAGAATTTGCCCTTTAGTGAATTTTCCCCAAGGTCTTTTACTATAAAGCATTGCCTCTCTTATCGAAAAACACAGATATCGCCACAATTTAAAACTAAACAATATTGTTTTGCTAGAAATTTGTGACTATAATCCATTTCTATACTAAAAAGTTGTTCTTTATACCCATTAATCTGCCCCTATAGAGGTGTCCATGCATTCACAGTGGATCCTTTCTCTTCCACGGCTTGGGGCGAGTGGGTACAAAAATGCATAAGGGTTTTCAATGCTTTTTGGCCAGGAAATGAGTTCCTCTTACCTCCATCCTTAAGCTTTTTTTTGGGCAAATAATAAAAGGGTGTGAGAAGGCTTATGTGTGAAAGCAGTGTAGGAACACACACACAATGGTACTATCACTTAATTTATTGGGTTTTTATTAAGATTTCATATAATCTGTATTGGTGTTATGTAGGGATGCACCGAATTCGGGATTCGGCCAGGATTCGGCTTTTTTCAGCAGGATTCGGATTTGGTCGAACCGAATCTGAATCCTAATTTGCATATGCAAATTAGGGGCGGGGAGGGAAATCGCGGGGATTCGGGGGCTCGGCCGAATCCAAAATAGTGGATTCGGTGCATCCCTAGTGTTATGATTGTTCTTCGTGTATTATTTTGGTATAATTCAGTCCTGTACAAGATACACATTATATTGCTTGAACCTCCCAAGTGTGAGGCTAATAAATGGCCCTGTGTGTTGTGATAACCTACTAAGGGCAACTTTCATACACTTTGAGGGATATGTTTTTTTGGCTACTTAAAAAATGTTTCAGTCTCCTTTTCCAAGCAACTATCATCATTTTTGCACAAGGGCTTGCAGACCATTTCCATGTAAGGTAAATGAGCACTTTTTGCATCACATTTTTGGACAATGTAGGTAGTTCACGTTTAGTATGTTATAGAATGCTCTATTTCTAGCAACTTGGCAATTGCTTTTCATTACTCATTTTCACAGTTTTTTTTAGTTATTTGCCTTCCTCTTCTGCCTCTTTGCAGCTTTTAAATGGGGGTCACTGACCCTGACAGCCAAAAAACTATTGCTCTGTGAGGCTACAATTTTATTGCTATTTTTACTTTTTGTTTCTCGTCTTCCTATGCAGGCCCTCTCCTATTCATCTTCTAGTCTCTCATTCCAACCACTGCCTGGTTACTAGGGTAAATAAGACCCCAGGAGCCAGATAGCTGATGAACTACCAAACCAGAAAGCTGCTGAACAAACAGCAAAATAACTGAAAAAACATAAAAAGTGACAAATGAAGACCAATTGCAAATGATCTCAGAATTCATTGTCTACCTCATAGTAAAAATTAATTTAAAGGTCGAACTACCCCTTTAAAAATGCACTTAATATTACCATGTGTGCCCTTATATTAATTTGAAACTTTGCACTAATCTAATCACTAATTGCCCCGCACATCACAAGCACGTGCTGGATGCCTCATACATTTCACTCATACCGATAAGAAGATTCCCAAATGGTTTTTCAGAACCACAGATAAACACATTCTCTGATTAAAAACAAACCTTGTTATATCATGCCAACAATCAAATTAATTTTACTTTACACTATGCAGTTCCATGTTATTCCAAAATCCAAATCAACCTCTAGCCTCAACAGGTTTTAAGGATTCTCTGTATCTTTGGATCAGCCAATCGGACTATTTAACATCAAACAGCAGTGTTAATAAGAGTACATCCTTAAATCCTGCATTGCCAGTGAAGCTTGAAGACCAACTTTTGGAACCTAAGCATATGCATTGGGTTGTTATAATAACCTTCAGATGAGGTTGTCCTACATGCAGCTGTGCAGTTCATGGACGGAAATCTCACCATCTGCTGTGCCATGGACCAGGAGAAAGTGCTGTTCTTGTAGCCTCTGAACATCATTCAGTACAGAGGCCATCTGAGAAAAAGGGTTAAAGAGATCCACAGGGAAAAGTCATACACCTTTTGGGAGATTTGAGTTTTAGTTAGTTACTTCATGAGAATTTTTACTTGCAGTACCCATTAAATTACTATGTGCAATATAAAACAGGGCCAGATCCTGGGTTTGGTACATCCCTGATAGAAAATGTATCATAGAAAGCACCTTAGGAATGGATTCATTCTCTACTGACGTACCGTATAGGCAGAAGCTTCTTGGGATGGCAGTCCCAGGTACCGCTCTGAAACCACTGCAGCTGTGTCAGAAAAGACAGGATATTTGTGTATCTCAGGCACCAAACATTACATATTTCATTAATTCTATTAAGTGCAGGACTACACAGAGACCACTGATATGTAAAGGGATGTAAACACACAAATCCTATCTGACCCAATTAAATAAATCTCAAATTAATTCAAATTAACTTTACAATATACATTTATTAAAGAGGTTGTTCGCCTTCCAAATACTTTTTTTTTTCAGATTGTTCACCAAAAATAAAGACTTTTTTCACTTACTTTCCATTTTTTATTTTTTATCATTTTTCCAAAATTGAAGTTTAAAGTTTAATGTTCTGCCTCTAGTGTTTCAGTCTGGCAGCTCATTGATCCAGGCGCAGTCTGAACAGTTACAATTTGCTACATTTAATTGATACAATTAGTTGATACATCTCTCAGCAGTATCTGTGGAATATTAGCAATTATTGTATATTTTATATATTGTATTGGATAAATGTATCAATGTAGAGCCGTTAATCAGCAACCCCCCCCCCCAAGCTGCTTTAGAAGGTGAAAAATGAAACTTTACACTTCAATATACATAAAGAGTCGCAAATAAAAAATAAAAAGTAATTGGGAAAAGTATTTCTGGTGAACAGTCCAAAACCAACTGAAGAAAGTGTTTGAAGGTGAACAACCCTTTAAAAATGTTCATTGGGTTTTCATAAATGTAAATTGAAAACATTATTGTGTTCCTATCTGAACTGTTAGTTATGTCTGCTACAGGTCTGCTTCTGCTACATTGTTTTAAAAGTCTGTTAGAATGATGAGAGATTCCTGGCAAAGGATCAACCACTGATATTCCAGCACTTTCACTAGTCCATAGGTGTTCTAATTGTACAAGTGCAAGTGTTGGGGTATTGGAGGCTAAATATACTGGTGGAGAAACACTACATTTGCCACTATATGTATGGAACCTGTTATCCAAATGCTTGGACCTGAGGTTGTCTGGATAAAGGATCTTTCTGTAATTTGGAACTCCATGAATTAAGTCTACTTAAAATGAATGTAAGCATTAAATAAAGCCAATAAGATTGCTTTACTTTTTTTTTAAAGAAATAATTTACATGATTGGGAGATGGCATTATGGTAAAGAGCTTTTGAAATAACAGGTCTCCTGATAACAGATCCCATCCCTGTACCCAGGGGTGATCCTGGCCCCTCCGCCACCTGAGGCAGCAGCAGTTACGGCCGCCCCCCCCCGTGCACTTACCTTTTTGCGCCTAAGGGGGTCCAGGGGGTACACCAGGGCAGCAGAGAGGGCCAGTGAACTAGCGCAGAGAGCCTAATGGCGCTCTCTGCGATAGAAGAGCCGAATTTTTGGTTCGGAAATTCGGCTCTTAAAGTACCATTTTTGCTGCCCCTGGTACCTAGTGGCGCCCTGCCGCCTGAGGCGACAGTCTCAAGTCACCTCATTGGAGAAGCCCCTGCCTGTACCCTTTCACTGCTGCAACGCAGCCACCCTGGACTCAGACAAAGGCAATGAGACCGCTCTACAGAATACTCACAATGCAGGTGGAAGCTGGTGATAGGAGAGACAGCCACACCACATGCAAACAACTGCTCAGGTAGAGACAGCAGTTTCAGGGCCAAAAATCCACCGTATGCCTGAAAATCAATGACACTGTTGAATGCTCTATAAAATTACTAATTTCACAAGCTTAGCCAAATGCTTGGAAGCTGAGTTCAGAAAAATGTAACATTTCTATTTTTCTATTCTTTGATAGTTTAATATTGTGTGTTTTAATGTATGTTTAGTAAACAAAAGCTAAAGCTGCTTCATTGGCCAGTAGGTAGCACCATAACTGATGTAGTGTCCATTAAAAAAACGGTATGGCCTTTTTAAAATTATACTTAAAATTCTGATTCTATGGGCCTCTATCTTAATATTAATATTACATTTATTTGAAGGGAGACAGAACAAGATGCCTGTTTCAGAAATGAATTGCTGTGGCTTTCTTATTGGGTTCCCCACACCTTACTAAACACTTTCATTTTTCTTTATGGCAGACTATGTTTACAGCTTCATTGATTAAAACAAATAAAAAACAAGCAGCGCCATGAACTATGAATAAACACATGCCTTAGAGCAGTGATCCCCAACCAATAGCTTGTGAGCAACATGTTGCTCTTCAACCCCTTGGATGTTGCTCTCAGTGTCCTCAAAGCAGGTGATTATTTTTGAATTACTGGCTTGGAGGCAAGTTTTAATTGCATAAAAACGAAGTATAGTGTCAAGTAGAACCTCCTGTAGACTGCCAGTCCACATAGGGGCTACCAAATAGCCAATCGTAGCCCTTATTTGGCACCCGAGGGACTTTTACATGCTTGTGTTGCTCCCCAACTCTTTTTACATTTGCATGTGGCTCACGGTTAAAAAAGGTTGGGGACCTCTGCCTTATAGTATATATAGAATTATACTGTATACAGTATAACTATAACCTTGCCAGTGACTCAAGACGTCTATAGATGATAATTCCTTGACATATGTATGATGACAAGATAAACAGGTATCAAAACACCACCACTAGTCAGAATAATGAAAATTAATATAGCTTACTGAACATATAAACAGTTTTGCATTTCACAAATACAGAAGAAAAAATATAAACATTCCTCTGTACTAAATCTCACTCCACCTACCTTACCAAACACTCCAATGCGGTTTTTATCCACAAATGGAAGTTGTTTTAGGTGCCTATAAAGAAACGTAAATCAATGGCATTATTGAGCCAAAGGATTGGAAGATTTAATGGTGATGGCCATGATGAATGAGGCTGGAGAAAGAAAGCAAATCACTGTGCTGCAAAAAGAAGAGAATGTGGAATGTGTAATTGAGGAGGAAGAAGTTAATAATTACATGCTGAATACGATTTAATTTGTTGCCTAAATCTAGGAACATAGTAATCTTACTGCACAATAGGAATGTAGTTTTTAATTTCAATTGAGCCCAGTCTGTGATCTATTTCATGGAGCAAATGCAGCCCCTGGTTCCTTGATCCTTTGCCATCAACATGCGCTAGAATAATCTGGAAGGAGCTTACAAGTGCAGATTCCCATCCAAGAGAGAATTCTTCTGTTACCTGTTGATATCCTGGAACCTCTGGTCTGGAAAGGAGAAAAAAAAACATCTAAAACTATATTTTGATCAGATCATCTAGCATAGTGCTGTCCAACTACTGTGGTACCAAGGGCTGGAATTTTTCTGGCCTATGTGGTGGAGGGCCGATAATGGAAGCCAGTGTTGACCACTCCCCATTTTAAACCACACCCACTGTAAACCACACCCATGTTATCTTAAGAACTTTTAATGCGCACATTAATGGTGGTAACACACCAAAAAAAACAAAAAACAAATGGTTGGTGCTCACTGCAGGGATATCACTTATCACTCATATGTGAAAAATGTAAGTCATACCCTTAAATATACCATAAACATACCCTTAAATCCATATGCCACGCCTTTGGATAAAACAGCACTCCCAGCACACGATTAAACAATTTAGGGGTCACCAACATCAATTTCCAAAGCTAACAAACCCCCAGAACAAAGCCTACCAGACTCAAGTCCCACAGGGTACAGAGCAGGGCAAGCGGAGTATGGCACACCAAGGGAACATAGGGAAGGCATAGTATGGCACACACTTGGAGCAAAGGGCAGTCAGAGTATGGCACACACAGGGAGCATAGGGCAGACAGAGTATGGCACACACTTGTATGAAAGGGCAGTCAGAGTATGGCACACACAGGGAGAATAGGGCAGGCAGAGTATGGCACACATAGGGAGAAAGGGCAGGCAGAGTATGACACACACAGGGAGCATAGGGTAGGCAGAGTATGGCACACATAGGGAGCATAGGGTAGGCAGAGTATGGCACACATAGGGAGAAAGGGCAGGCAGAGTATGGCACACACAGGGAGCTTAGGGCAGGCATAGTATGGCACACATAGGGGCAAATTCACTAAGCGCCGAAGCGCCGAACGCTAGCGTTAATTCGCTAGCGTTTGGCATTTTCGTTACTGCGCAAATTCACTAACGAACGCTGGCGTAGTTTCACTAGTGTTACTTCGCACCCTTACGCCTGGCGAATTTTCGCTAGCGACGTAACTACGCAAATTCACTAACGCGCGCAGTGTACTGAACGCTACCTTTTACGCTAGACTTCCTTCGCCACCTCAGTCCTGGCGAAGCGCAATAGAGTAGATAGGGATTGTATCAAAAAAAGTCAAAATTTTTTCTAAGTCCCAAAAAACGCTGGCGTGTTTTCTACATTATGGGTGATAGGCTGAAAAAGATCGAAAAAATTTTTGGGGCTCCCCTCCTTCCACCCTACATTTCCTGACTCATGGCAACTTACCTAGACAGTGGGCACATGTGTAGGGCAAAAGAAAATTTTTATTTGATGAATTGAAGGTTTTCTAGGCATTTGTAGTGCTGATACGTATTCCTCCATTGAAATTTGAATTTGGCGCCCTATGCAAATTAGCCTTTACTAGCGTAACTTCGCTTTACTTAGCGAATCAACGCTAGCGCAACTTCGCAACCTTACGCTAGCCCTGTGCGCAACTTCGGATTTTAGTGAATTTGCAAAGCGCTGGTGAAACTACGCCTGGCGAAGTGTGGCGAAGTGCGGCGAAGCGCGGTGAAGTTTCGTCTGGCGAAACTACGAATGTTAGTGAATTTGCCCCATAGGGAGCATAGGGCAGGCAGAGTATGGCACACAGGGAGCAAAGGGCAGTCAGAGTATAGCACAAACAGGGAGCAAAGGGCAGTCAGAGTATGGCACACACAGGGAGTATAGGACAGGCAGAAGAGAGCAGGAAACAGGGACTCAAAAATGGACAATTCATACTGTGCTACATACAGTGACACAATGCTGGTGTCCCTCCAGCAGTTTGTCTGAAGTGCGAACAGGTGAACAATATTGGCAGTTTCATTCTGGTTCTGACATGTGAACAGTACAGGGTTTTAGGGGTGTGAACAATAGAGGTGTTACAGGTGTGAACAAGACAAGGGGGATTAAAGATGTGAACAATGCACACATTTACAGTCTGAATTTGAGGTGTAAACAATGAAGGGGTCAATTAATCTCAGTATTGATACCTTTTAAATCTGTAACAAGGTAAGGAATTACAGCAGGCAGACTTTCATTTCATTTCAAAATATGAAAACCTCTAAACTTTAAAATCTCACATTTTTAAAGTTTTAGGAAAATAATTTTTTTTTTACAGAAACAATAGAATTCATGAAAAATAGAGATCTGAATTTTAGTAATTTTCCCCTTAAGTCTTTCAAATAATTTAAATTTTAAATAAACCCAATCAGATGGTTATGCCTCTAATTAGGGTTAATTATATCTTAGTTGGTACACGGTACTGTATTATTATTACAGAGAAAAAGAAAATTAAAATTGAGTCTTTGGGAGATGACCTTTTTCAGTTATTTGGAGCTTTTTTCGATAATATGAAAAGAACAAAAAAATTATTTTTAAAACCTACGGTACATTTCATGAAAAACGGTGATAAATAGAAATTACAAATCAAAATATTTCATTATATGTGGTGTACAATAGGAAAACTAACTGCCCCATTGAGGTGCTAAAGAACAAAATCCAGAATGGGCACAAACCAAACCAAGTCTTGATGTCTTAAAGCAATAGCAATATGGATGCCATGACCATATTTTAATGTAACTGTCACACTGTTGTGAACATATCATGTGTTGAACAGAAAGGAGAACATAAACTGCCCAGTCAGCTGATACCCTTTATATATATAATCTAATATGTACATAATAATTTTGAATAATATCATTCTATATTGCGCCAACCCAACTGTTAAACAAATGGTCTAATTAAAATGTATTTGGTTGAAGGGCACATGCACACATATGTACTCTATATTTCATATGAGCTACTTACAGCCACAGAACCAAAGGGAGCTCTAAGTTCTCATAGTTGGAGGGAAGGGTCAGGCGCAGTGGGAGGTCTAGCAAGTAAAGAAAGGAAAAGTTCTTTCAGTATCAGTTTGGGTAAACAATTTTTTTAATTATTTAAAAAATGTTCCCAATATTTAGAGGGGGTAAATTTTGTTCTCTGCAACACCCTGAGCCTTCCTGATCGTGTCCCCACACTTTATCTGCTCTCTGAGGGGAGGAGGGACTGCATCTCTATTGCAGAAAGCACACTAGAAGAGATAAATCAGAGTCAGAGTTATCAGGATGAATTTTAATCTCCCCCGTTAACCTGCCGCTCACTACCCTCCAACGCAAGGTTCTTATCTGGTCTCATGGGAGAAGTGACCCTGTCTTCAGTAATAGCACACCTCTAATATACTTTATATATTATACAAATATAAAACTTACCGTATCCATCAATATGAATCTTTTTATACATAGTTTGTGGCACATAATTTTTGCTAAGGAAAGCCTTCAGTATCTTATTTTCCTCCAGGATTATGAAATCTACGGCAGGGAAAAGAGTCAGAGATGATGAAAATTACTCTTTAGTTAAAGTAACAAAGTATTTTTATATGACCCCGCACTCCCCTTTGTGGGTGGCAGGCGGGTCCGGTCAAGCTCTTCCTCCTGCTCTCCCCGCCACCTTCAACTGCCGGCTTCCAGCTTTATAGCCGTATGCCTACTCGCCGCGACCCTTTTGTGATGTCATTGGTGGAGCGGCGCGGGTCTATAAAGGGAAGCCGGAAATGGGGCGGAGGGAGGGTGGGCGCGGATCGGGTGCACTTCACTATTAACTATATATAAAATTGCCTGCAATTGTTGTCGGAATCTTGCAAATTGATGATAGTAACAGTATAGATTACACTTACCTTGAGGATTTTGGGTCTGGTGTACTGAGACCAGAGGGACTCCTGGGCCTGGAAAAGATAAAAATGCAGGCATTGGCCTCATTCCATATTTTTACCCATCTTTTATTTTTGAACATGGCAATTTTGTACTTATGTCTCTCCAGCTGGGACCAAGTTAAATATACCTAGAGGTTCCATTCAAAGTGACTGGAGGACTGCACATTTAATGTACCCAGGGCCGGATTAACACAGCGGGTGCCCCTAGTCCCACTGCCGTTCACCGCCCCTACCCCTCCCCTTTATTCATGCAAATTTTCGGCATCGGGGATTTGCGCACGGGAAATCGTATCTCCTGCAAATCCCCAGTGTTTCTCAACCAATGTGGGTGTGGTTGGGCAGCATGCTGCCCCCCAAATTGCTGCCACTCTAGGCTCCGGCCATGGTAGCCTTTTCACAAATTTGGGCCTGAATGTCATCTCTGTACTGCATGGGGTGTGACCATTTCATCCAGTGGGTGTCTCTCACTTCAGACACCTGTAAATGACACTACAAAGTGACAAATATTAGAGTTTAAATTTGTATTTACCTTTGCAGTAGAGGAGGAAGTAGCTGGATCCAGGGCTGAATTCTACATCCACAAAATGACAGTCAGGAATGAGTTCACAGCTCACACAAGTCCGATTTAGAGTCCCTGATGTTTCTACGCTACATTCAGGAAAAGGAAAACAAAAAATTAGGAAAGAGAAGAGAAGACTTTAAAACAAAACAAGAGTAGTTTATAACATTTATATAGATGTCAAACTAGTGGGTTTGGTGCCTACATGACCCACTCTGCCTTAATTTGTGGCTTGTTTCACTTCTTTGACTTTCAAACAAATACAGCCTCTGCCTTTGAATATTGTTCTGTATTGTCTGATTAAAGGAGAACTAAACCTTTACTAAATAAGTGCTTGAAATGTTGTACATTATGTTTTGGGCTTCTGTTTCAGCCCAAGGCAACCACAGCCCTTTAGCAGTAAAGATCTGTGTCTCCAAAGATGCCCCAGTAGCTCCCCATCTTCTTTTCTGCTGATTCACTGCACATGCTCTGTACTGCTGTCACTAACTGAGCTTAGGGACCGACGCACAATATACAGTACACATAGAATAAAAATGTCACAATATAAGGCTGATTAGTAATTAATACAGATAATTACTACATGGCAGCACAGAAACTAGTGCAACTAGCATCAGAATTTAACAATCTTGACCCCCTTAAAGATCATGGAATTTCAAATTATGTTTGTGGACCCCTGCAGAACTCATTGAGTGTCACCTACTCACTCTAGCACCCTGACAGATTTGACTTTGCCATACCCACCTCAACTTGTATAAGTCAGAGCATTCCCTCCAGTACTGTATTGTACATTAACCTTCAATCCCATTAGGGGGCAGTATTGTGTTACCTGTAAAGGTTTCTTCTCCTGGGAATATCCTCAGTACTCAAAAAGTAACTGAAATGAGAGGAAATGTGCATTTACTGCGTTCTGGGTTCTAGATATAGGGGGAAATGTCGCAATGTAAAATTGTCCATTAGCATTGTGAATCTTAATTGCACATTGTGAACCATTAACACTTGCTTGAAGGTGGCTTAAAGGAGAAGGACACCCTAGGCGCAAAAATACCTCCCCCCTCCCCTGTGTTGCCCCCCTCCCTCCTCCCCCCCTGGCCTACCTGTCCCCCCGGGCAAATGCCCCTAACTTGTTACTCACCCCTCTGCGCAGGTCCTGTCCACGGAGTTCACAGGCGCCATCTTCTCCCGATCGGTCTTCTTCCTGGATTAATCGGCATCGGATCTACTGCGCATGCGCCGAAAGTCACAAGGTGAAATCGGAAATCTTCATGACTTTCGACGCAAGTGCAGTAGATGCGTACCGGTAAATGCTCTTCCTGCGCATGTGCCAAAAACGCTGATTAATCCAGGAAGAAGACCGCTCGGGAGAAGATGGCGCCTGTGAACTCCGTGGACAGGACCTGCGCAGAGGGGTAAGTAACAAGTTAGGGGCATTTGCCCGGGTGACAGGTAGGCCAGGGGGGGGAGAAACACAGGGGAGGGGGGTGATTTTTGTGCCTAGGGGTTTCCTTCTCCTTTAAACTTTTGGAGCAAATGTAACGACTTTTTCATTAAGAAGTTTTATTACAAATACTGCACACTATTGCAAACTGCAAAATTCACAATCTCTATCCTACTGTCGAGTGAGGGGCAAAGTGGTCGCAAAAGCAAAATGTTTCACTTTGCCAACATTTATTAGCATCTCAAACGATTTTTGCATTAGCGACCAATATTACATTTCCCCAGTAGAGCATAATAATGGAAACATCTAAAGGCCTACCATGATCATACATGAATAACACCTACCTACATAGTGCCTGGTATGGATATATAGATTAATTATATTAATAGAACTGAGACTGATCCCCCTTCCCTGTTGAACAGATATCTTTACTTTTCACCAGGAACAGTTCCCCTTTTTAGTAACTCACACAGTCTTGTTTTCTGGATTATATGCCACCACCTTTGTCACATCCCATTTTCCAGAGGTGAGGATCCGTAAACTGGTCTCTGTGGCACCAGCCTATAGAGAACATATATAAATATATATATATTTATTTTCACAACTTTGACATTTCACTTGACATTTTCTTCCATAATAGTGGGGAGGAGGATGGGTGAAAGTAAAAAAAGGAGGGTTGTTGGACAAATGATGTCCATCTCTTCCCTTGTAGCCCATTTTGTGGCCCATCTTCAATTGCCAGATTACATTGAAAGGATAATGTAACTCAAAGAAGTATAAAAACACTCCAACATATGTGTAAATGCTTGTAACCTTTCTAAGCACCTGTCATAGTTTCTCATCATATCTCTCTTGCTCATTTAGTACATTTTCAGATATAAAGAATAATATGCCAATAATGTCTACATAAGGCAGAGGATCATTACCTGAGTGGATAACATGGCAACATGGAGGAACTCCCCACTTGCCCCTTGTTTCACAGGAACAGGAAAGAAAGCCGCCTCTGAAGAGAACAGAGTCTCCCCCTGCTCAGATAGGGTAATGAGATTTGTAAGAACATTTACTAGGTAAAGAGAATCAAGGTGTAAAGTGAGTATTGTGTATGATAAAATAAGGACCACATCAGGTTATCAAAAAAACATTTCCTAATTTAATTTAATGGAAGCTTTAAATATAACTTTTTTTTAAATTGTACAGAACTAGATTTAGGCTAAGAATTTTAACGGAAACCATTATTTTGTGTTTATTGTGATACACAAAGTATATCTAACTATAAGGCAAGGACTGCCTATAAGGACTATTTTGAAGGTTAGAAAGAAATATGGGTTTGAATTTAGAAAAATAGTTCTTTGTTTCATTTACAGTAGTAAAGTAATTTGTAACATTGGCTGTGGGAACAAGTGTCTATTATAACGTGTAGGCAGTACTGCTGCCTCTCAAAGGGACATTCAGTTGAACATTTATTAATATTGCAACAGATTTTGCATAACCCTTTATTTAATCAGTAGTCCCAGTCTGATAGGTTCAAAAAGTATGTTTGGAAATCCAGAAAGGCTTGCTAATGTTTATTAAGATACTTTGAGGAAAAGAAATAATAAATAAATAAATACTGTAAAGATAACATTGAGCTGATGTCACAGATGAGAACCACATGCAGAACAACCTTGGAAAGAGTACATGTTGTGCATATAGTGGATATAGAGCATTAAATAATATAATATACTCAGAATTGCCACCTTTTCGGTTTTGACCAGAACAGTTCAGTTTTTGTTAGGGCTGTTCAGATCACAATTGCCTGTTTGGCTTTTGCAGAGGCCTAAGGTGGCAACCCTGGACATAGGGTGTAATACTTGCAATACCAGACACTTAGTGGCCGGTGAACCAACGTTAATATATTTTGTTCACAAATCATATTTTGTAAGCTATATAAATCGTGGATTATACCAATTACTCAAAACCACAAAAAAATCGTACTTTATTAAATGTAAAAAAACAAACATAAAAAACACTAATACAAAGCTTTGCCATTTAAAATCTGTCAAGGTCACATAGATGTCAATGGGAGCTGTTTTTATCCATTGACCATTGTTCTTTAATTTGGGCTTTTAGAGATTTTTTTGGGGGGGTTGCTAGTAACTGCACAAAAAAATTTAGGAATTAGTGGGTTTCTCTGTCTTATTCAGATGGTTCTGCATTTTTTCCCCTTAGTGTTTTTATATTAGGCTGTTTTACTTGGCATTCTTGGTTTTAGATAAAATTATTTTTTTTGTGATTTAAGAAAGCTCTAAAACCATTAAAATGAGAATGTTGATAAATAGGCCCCTTAGAATGATTTTTACTAGTAATGTGTAACATAGGTGGAGGGGTAGGGAAAGTCTGGTGTTTATTAAATGTCCGGGAATGTACAAGTTTAAAGTATTTCCTACTTTTGTGTAACTCATTGGCTCTGCAGACTATTACAGACTATTCCGTGTTGAAATTCAGCTCTTAGTTACCAGGAGCGTAATTATGGTAACTGGGGGGGGGGGGGGCGCTGCCGCCTGAGGCGAGTGCCTCAACTCGCCTCATTGGTGGAGCGCCCCTGCTCATACACAATTATACTACAAACAGTAAACAAAACCCATTAAACCCTATTCCATGTAGCAACAGACTGTTGGGCGCAATAATTCGCATGCCAAAGCATGCAGGCAATAATGCACAGGCACTATTTGACTTCTTTAAATTAGCAGAATTGCTTGACATATCTCAAAGCACATATGATAATTACTGTACCTGGATAGTTATCCACACATCAGATGAGGATCTGTACTTCTAAACACACAATAAGCAATGCTGTTACAATCTCAGCTATTAGGCATAGCATGCACACAGATTTCTGTCCTATGGAACACTGGTGGCGTCCAGCCTCTTGCTTACAATAAAGACTTTGCTTGTGTCATTCTCCTTGGTATAACCATGGGTGAGGTTTTTCCTCTGCTGATAATGAAGGCAATGGGCTAATGGTTCTGTGGATGGCAAACCTGATAGCAGATTATCTGCTGGTGATAATGAAGAAAATTAGCTGTTGGCCAGTAGTAATTATGATTTTCAGTGAACAAAAAAAAACAGATTTGCAGAGGCAGTACAATCTATCATACAAATGATTTGACCAAAAATGTTAAGTAGGTGTTTTGTTTCATGGTCTTTCCCCCAAATAAGTAGCTACTTTGGGAACATGTCCAAACTGGACAACAAGTTATCCCTTTTGGATAATGGGAGTCACTGTGAGTATGGCAACCCTGTCTGACTGTATAAGGGTGAAGACACACATGGCAATTCATCGCTGCAACAAAACTGAGGCAATTAATTACCATACCGGAAACGACATGAAATTCACAAATTGCCATGTGTGTCTACGCCCTTTAACATGGACAGGTGTGACCAGAATGCTTTTTTTTTTTTTACCAGATAAGGATTTTTTCCCATAATTTGGATCACCATACCTTAAAACTACTAAAAAACATTTAAACATTAAATAAACCTTGCAGGATTGCTTTGCTAAAAAATGTAATTGGGGAGCTTAATTACCATCTTATTATTAAGTAGAAAAATTAATTTAAAAACATCAGAATTATTTATATGAAATAGAGTCTATTGGAGATGAATTTTCGGTAATTCAGAGCTTTCTGGATCAGGTCCAGAACTAGGGGTAGGCAGAAGAGGCATGTGCCTAGGGTGCAAAGGTAGAGGGGTGCCAGGCCTTCCCCTAGTAAAGATCCTTGTGTTCCCAACAGCAATTGCTGTATGGACAGTGTGTGCGCTTTTCTGCACATACGCATCCCTGATGCATTCTGCAGTACATGCTCATGCGACAAGGAGGGGCAACATAGTCGACTGGGTTGCCAAGGGTGCCTGGCCGGCTTGGCCCGGCACTGTTCTGGATAATGGGTTTAAGGTATGGGATCCCATTCCTGTTCTATTCATCGATGTAGATTTAGTTGATTGATTGTTGATTGAATTGTCATTATTATGATCAGATTATAGGTTGGGTGAAATGAATGCAGAAATAAAGATATTATGGAGGGATCTTTAATTTTCTTAAACAAGTGTATGTAAATATTGGGTGTCATTTTTGAAGCAAGAGCCAAGTACTCCATTTGGTGCTGCTTGACTGTTTGATAAATAGGAAGTGTGGAAAAAAGAATGCACATTAATGCTCTGTACTTGTGCCTCTAATAAATGACCCCAACTCTGTATACTGTACTATATACCACTCATATTCTATAAGTGGTTGCAGGGTAGTAATTTGCCCTTATAATACCAGTTCTTGTTGCAGATAATCTTCCCCTCTCTAAGGAAAGCTTAGTGGCAGAAGATTGCCCCTTAGGAGCGATTTCTGCTGTCATGGCAGACAATCACAAGCAGAGCGAGACACTGAATAGCCCAGCTGCCTCTGCTTCAGAACAGTTCCCAGGATAGCATTAATTGCTAAAGGCAGTGCATAAACAAAATGGTGCATTTCTATGTGTAAGAATAACAGCTATTCCGCAAGGGCATGTGATGAAAAGGAAAAATTTACCTCTATACAGGCTCCTGTAGTTGCATCACAAAAAGTGAGGACAGAGAGATTCTGGGATCGATTTAACCATTTCACAGCAAGCCGAGTATTTGTAACCCAAATTACCATGATAATATAGAACTCCCTAAAAGAAAATATAGATAAAGCTGTAGATACGACTTAAATTGATACAATAATGGAGACATTCAAGCAAAGCTTTGATATAAAGTACATTTAACTTACAAATTAAAGTGGGTTTGTGCATGGTAAGTTTCTCGATCCTAATTACATGAAAGGAAAAAAGCTTCTCTTGTACTTCACAAGGTACGTCGTAGTATATTGTGTATTCCAATACCGACTGTAATACTTGCAATACCAGGCATTTAGGAGCTGATTTACTACTTTTAGTACTACTACCTTTGTACTACATTTGTTTTCAAGAATGTTGCACTAAAAATTTTGGATTATGCTAACTACTCTAAACTGCGAAAAATGCATAATTGATTAAATGATAATAAAAAAACACTAATACAAAACTTTGCCATCTAAAAGCTGGAAAGATTACAGGTCTCTATTCCTAGCATAAGTGCTAAATTGCACAAGTTCCAGTATTAACCAATCAAGCATGCAATCAGATGCTATCTAGTTAATTTCCCATTGTCCTGTTTATAGACTGCTGGGGGGGAGGGGTGCTATCACTACAACTTGCAAAGCAACAGTAACGAGGAATTGAAGATTTTCAGAGCACAAGTCACATGACTGAGGGCACCTGGAAATCTATGTCCAGCCCCATGTTAAAAATATGGTTTGCTCTTTTGAAAAAAAACAGCTTTCAATGCAGAATACAGCTGAAGGAGTACTATTAACTGATGCATTTTGTAAAAAAACATGTTTTACCATGACAGAATCCCTTTAATTAGTCAGAGTTACCCTGCCTTTTGCTGAAAGGCCTCGGGTCTCTGTGGTTCATAATGGAGTTCAGAGACAAGTGTCGTGCTGAATTTAAGAGGGGTAGGCATGGGGAAGCATTTAGGTTTCCCACCTTCCACCCTATACCACTTCCTTACTTTCTTATAGGTAAGTACAGGGCTGCATTGCACTAGGGTTGCCACCTTTTCTGGAAAAAAATACAGGCCTTCCTATATATTTATCTTTTTTCCCGATTAATAACATTGGGATCAACTATAATTTTTACCGGCCAGGCCGGTAAAATACCAGCCAGGTGGCAACCCTACATTGCGCCCACCCTCACTGTTCTCTGAACTTTGCTGTATTTTTTTAATGTGGTATGAAGTGCAGACTGTGGAAATTCCCATGATGCAAGTGCTTTAAGAATAAGCACTAAATGGTATGATTTTGACCCTTTCAGTGCTCCTCCTCTGGCCAGGGAATACATAAATGCCCCCTATGATGATTTCTACATTTCATTTTGCTGCTGCAGGTACCATAAGTCTTAGGGCTCAACTCCACGGGCGTCTTTCATCAGATGAGGTCGGAATGACATAACGCAGGAGACAAGACGGATGTAGTCACAGGCGTCCAAATAGAATGGAGTGAACGAAAAGTCGCAGGTAAAAACTCCATTCCGTATGACACGACTGTGGGATGTGAATGCAGAAAGCTGCGTCTTCATCCGAAAGTCTTATCTTGTGGAGTTTTTACCTGCAACTTTTCGTTCACTCCCATTCGATTTGTGTTTATTGCTGAAAATAATTACAAATGATTTTCATAATCACTATAAATTATTGTAACCTGTGCACACACCCATGGATTTCTCTTGTGCTCAGAATCAGGTCTTCTTTGGCACTTGCACCTGTTATATCTGTAGATGAGGTTGAAAGAATTCTCATGTCCTTTAAGTTCAAACATTGTGTTGTAAGTGAACCAAGTGCTAATTGTACCTGTATTGAAAAGTATCCGGAAGAAGCAGCTCAAGTGTGTGGGATGGGCCATACAAGTTAACAACAAGGACTTTCACTGTGGGAATATGCTGTCCGGCCTAAAAAGAACAAGAGGAGGTGGTGCAAAATAAAGGACATAACTGACAATTAAGTGATTCAGTATCATTCTGTATGAGTAAAGACTCAGTATTGTATTGCTAATGTTTACTAACATTAGATTTGTGTTAAACAGAAGCCTACACCTATATTCCTTTTCATGTGGTTTATTTCTCCACTTTCTTCATTGTTTTGTTTTAGTGTCAGCTGATATTGGTACTTTACCAAATTCTCTTCATTTTATTTACTGTGGAAGCGAGACCAAAGCAATGTATCAAAAGGTGAGTTTTGCCTTTAATTTCTCCTTAATAGGAGTTGTAAGCCGCAAAAGAGATGTGACTAAACATAGAATGGTTTCTCTGTTTAAAGCTGTCTGGCCCTGGAAGCTATAGGGTTCTTGAAGGAACAGCCAGACGATCCGTTCCAGTGGTCCAGCTCACATGTTGGAGCTCACTTTCCACAGGAAGGCTGACCTGTAGAAAGGTATTTAACAGTAGTGGAAAGTTTAGGCAGTTAGAAAGTTAGAGTCTTAAGTGATGGAGGGAAGTCAGAAGGGTTTAGTGAGAAGCCTGCCTGAATGTTCCAAAGAGTAGAAGCCACCCTGAATAGTGAGATCCTCAGAGAGGGCAAAGGTTTTGAATGCGTTATGTTGAAATGCCTATGAACTGTGTTCCTGTGACTTTTATGTTAAGAAAAGTTTGGTGAAATAAACCTATGTTTTTACCTGAAGACCTGGTGTCCCAGTCTTTTGGCTCCTGATCCTACACTTACCTGCCTACCATTGCTAATTTCTCCTGAAAACTATATGCTCAGCTTGTTACAATACCTATTTTGTATGTATGCATCTATCTCTCTATCTCTCTCTCTATGGGGCAAATTCACTAAGATTCGTAGTTGCGCCAGCGTCCGCTTCGCCGCACTTGGCCAGGCGTATTTTCGCCAGCGCTACGCAAATTCACTAAAATCTGAAGTTACACTCAGGGGAAGCGTAAGGTTGCAAAGTTGCGCTAGCATTAATTCGCCAAGCAAAGCGAAGTTACGCTAGCGATGCTTAATTTGCATACGGCGCCAAATTGAAGTTACAATGGAGGTATATGTAGCAGCACTACACAAGCCTGGGAAACCTTCAAAACAGCAAATAAGATTTTTATTTTGCCCTACACATGTGCCCACTGTATAGTTAAGTTGCCATGAGTTAGGAAATGTAGGGGGGGAAGGAGGGTAGCCCCAAAAAATTTTTCGATCTTTTTCAGCCTATCACCCATATAAAAAGAAAAAACGCCAGCGTTTTTTGGGACTTAGAAAATTTTTAACTTTTTTTGAAGCAATCCCTATCTACTCTATTGCACTTCGCCTGGTCTGAGGTGGCGAAGGAAGTCTGGTGTAAAAGGTAGCGTTCAGAATAATCAGTGAATTTGCGTAGTTACGTCCGTTGCGCAAATTAGCCAGGTGTAAGGGTGCGAAGTAACACTAGCAAATTTACGCCAGCGTCCGTTAGTGAATCGGCGAATTAACGGAAATGCGCTACGCTTCCGAATTAACGCTAGCGTTAGGCGCTTCGTCGTTTAGTGAATTTGCCCCTATGTATATTGATTCTTCTGTATACAGTTCTATACAGTTTGGCCTGGCTTTGAGAAAAGTGCAGACAGGGTGACACATAAATAGATACAGAGTTATAAACATGGCTAAGATTTAATTATTACTTCTACTATTAATATTATTATAATTATTATTATTATTATTAATAATAATAATAATAATAAAAGAGAATACACTTGTGCGGGAAGTAGCAGGTCTTATCACTTTTTGGTTAAACAGAGACTCATTCTGATTATTAATGGAGGTCACTTTAGCTTATGATGTATCTGAGCAAATGAGAATTCTTCAGAGAAATCCACTTCCTATAGGTACCAAACCTGAGGAGCAAGCTTGATGAGACCTGCTTTACTGGCCATAAAAATGAGAAAAGCTTAAATATTATATGAGAAGGCCCCTCATGTTAAACAATAAATGGCAATATTGTTCTGAACTAATTGCTCCCAGTTGAATAGTAAAAAATGCAAGCTCTGCATGGGGCATTCCACAGTTTAACTGAACTGAGGTTCCAAACTCCATTAGTCTTTTGAATAACAAAGTTACATGGAGGCAATTTCAGTTGAAATATTGCATGGGATATTGAAAACTAAAAGAAGAAGGAAATAAAGAGCGGTTATATATGAGACAATGAAATGACAGACCTTAGGGTAGGCGTATTTTCTGCTGGCGGGGTAGTCAGAAGCCAAGAAATATGTCAGTTCCATTTTGGGTACAAGGGTGTTGTTGATAGAGAGATAGGCAAGTCGTGTTCCGTCTGGAGACCACCAGTGAGCAGCATACGAATGCAATACTTCCTCTGCGATAAACATCACAAATATTTTCTGAACTACAGATCTGCTGCATTATGGAAAATAAAGATGCTAAGTGCGCTTGGAATTGCATTTTGCTCACTGCACTTGTGGATGTAAATCAGTCCTCTATTGTGTTAGCCTTAAAAACATGTAACATGAAATATTTGTAACGTGTAACATGTTAAGCATGTAACATCCAGTAACATCTAGTTATGCCACTGACATTACATGTTAAATATGTTGCGTGTGTTATACATTACATGTAATGTCAGTGGCGTAACTAGATGTTACTGGGCCCCACAGTAACTTCATTTTAGGGCCTCCAACTTTTTTTAGGGGTTGTCCTATTTTACCAATATATATTGACATTGCTAATTAGTTAGGGCCCCTATACCTGGTGGGCCTCCCTGCAGCCGCAGGGTTTGCCTCCTCTGTAGTTACACCCCTGTGTTACGTATAAATTGTAGCATTCCAACTAATGTGTGCTAACAGAGAAGATTGTGGATCCTGAACTAACATGGGGCTAGGGCTGCAGGCACTGGGGTGAGGCTGTGACTGGAAAGAATGGGCCAAGTCATAGGAAAAACCAGACGTGTTTCTCATTTATGTGTATAGTGCTGCAAAAAGAGACTAGAAACTGTCTGGCATATACATTCCTATCTACTCATGTCAACACTTCAGAATGAACCATTTCCAACCAATCTAAGTATCACATTGCTCTGTAAATTTTGTAGAAACGTCAGCTCCCCGTGTTCTTGTCACTCTTATGTTATAAGCTGTAGTTTGTTAACACATGTAGAACCAGCAGTTCATACTTCTCCACCTTATTCCTAACCTTGATAAGTCCAGTCAGCGATGCCATTGAGGACAGTCTCTGAGTCTCCAGATGAAGTGAGCCGGAGGGCAGGGGCTGAAGCGGACTGTTGATAGTAAATATCATTTTCAAAGATGAATACCTGGGAGAAAGGAGCACACAATTATTGGGCATTTATATGGGGGAACATAAATGGATCCTAAAACGTTTACAGCTCCCATACAATGATAAATCATTGTCCAGCACCATTGCTCAGCCTGACTGAATGTAATAAAGCTTAGATATAATGCATTGTATCCTGGGGTGGCATGATTTTAGGGGCAGCATGCAGCTGCAGTTATAACCTGGGGTCTAATAAGCACAGGTACTGATGTAGTTTAGGTGGGAGCAGCGGGGTCTGTTGGGGAGGGGCAATTAATTAAACTAATTAAAAACTCAGAAAACAGGCACCTGATTGGTTGCTATAATTTACTATACCTGGAGCAAACTTTGCATTTCCTTTTAGAATAAATTGTACACAACTTATTTTTATTAACACAAAATGCATCAGTTAATATAGCTCCTCCAGCAAAATCCTGCATTGAAATCCATTTTTCAAAAGAGCAAATTTATTTTTTTCTATTTAATTTTGACATTTTGCATGGGTCTAGATATGCTCTTAGTTTCTCAGGTGCCCTCAGCCATGTGACTTGTGCTCCCATAAAAGTCAGTCACTCTTTACTGCAAGTTGGAGTGACATTACCCCCTCCCCCAGCAGTCTATCAACAGAACAATATGAAGGTAACAAGATAACAGTTTCCTGATACCTGCACTGCAAAAATGCTCCCCTGGCCCGCCAATGGTTAGATGTGAGAATCACACCCAAAGTTAAACACCCACAGGGTGTGGCTGAGCATCGCTGGAGTGGGCAGAAGTGGAAGGAACCATTTATAACAGAAAGCAGGCTTCTGAAAGGCACCTAGAGTAAACTTCATTTGGTCACAGTTTGAGTGTAAATTCATATTTAACATATGTATTCACTGATATAGATTCAATTCAGCCATTTTCTAATGAAAGATCTATTACTGGTCTAGTTTACTGATATTTTGTACCTTGGTTTTTATATTATATTCTAAAGCACTGTGCCAACTGGCAAGGCAGCACCTGGATAGCAGAAGTCTTGTTTGTCAGGGATCCTCTCAATTTAACTTCAAAATTGCTGAACATTGCAGAATAAGATGAAAATCTAATGAATAGCATTGGATCCAATTAAGCTAATTCACTTGAACTTTTTGGCAATTCTTCCTATGATGCATTACAGCTGGGTGAAAAGGAGAGATGGATCCCAATATACGTTAGTAATACATCACGAAGGGGACAATTATTTATGGCCGCATTGTCATAAGTTTGCCTGCAGGCTATTCTGTTCATGAGAGGAAGGAAAAGAAAAGCTACACAGATTTCCAGCTATAAAGTTATTCATAATTATTTTTAAGGGAAACTATAACTTCATTTGATATTTTCTCTATGGATTTGCCAACTAGAAATATTAAAAGGGTGGTTAATTTTTAGTATGTTACTAAATGGCTAATTCCAAGCAACTTTTAAATTGGCCTACATTTTTTCTCTTTTTTTTTTTTTTTATAGTTTTTGAATTATCTGCCTTCTTCTGTGACTCTTTCTTTTAAATGGGGGGCACTGACCCCATCTAAAAAAACAAAGACTCTGTGAGGCTATAAATGTGTTATTGCTGTTTTTTTATTACTCATGTTTATATTCAGGCCCTCTCCTATTCATATGCCAATTTCTTATATAAAATAATTGCATGGTTGCTAGGGTAATTTGGACCGTACCAGATTGCTGAAATTGCAAACTGGAGAGCTGCTAAAAAAACCCATAAATAACTAAAAAAAAAAAAAAACAATAAAAAATGAAAACCAACTGCAAATTGACTCAGAATTATACCCTCTATATCATAATCAAAGTTCATTTAAAGGTGAACATCCCCATTAAGGAGCTTTGTTTTCCCCAGTGGCATAAGACAGTCAGCCAGGCCCCCAAGTATTACTCATTTATAATATAAGCTAATAACCACACTCACAGGTCTTTCTTAATAGTGAAAAAAGCGAAAAAGTTTATTCAACGTTTCAGCCTCTGTTTGCAGCAGGCCTTCTTCAGGAATTTGAAAGATATATATATATATATATATATATATATATATATTTATATATATATATATATCCTTATAGACCCACCACTTGACTTCCATGGGGTCCCCATGATGCATATTGCAGTGAGGTTTCATTTTTCCCAGGAGGATTCAAGTCCCAGAGTTCTCTGTAAATGAAAAATCTAGTATTATTACTGGATAATTAGATTACTATATATATCTAGAAATCATTATTTAAAGGAAAAATCTGCCATTTTATAACAAATATCATGGCATGAACTGTGAATTATTTAGAGCTGTTTTACTGCTTGCAAATAATAATACGGGATATATAGTATTTTGGCAGGGGAGCAATATAAACAAATCACTATGAAAGGTTTTTCTCGTATTTCTAAATAGGGATGTAGCGAACTGTTCGCCGGCGAACTAGTTCGCGCGAACTTCGACTGTTCGCGTCCGCCGCAAGTTCGCGAACGTCGCGCGACGTTCGCCAATAGGCGTTCGCGTCAAAATCGGTCGCCCATTCGACCATTCGATCGCTAAAATCGAACGATTTTCGTTCGATTCGAACGAAAATCGTTCGATCGAACGATTAAAATCCTTCGATCGTTCGAATCGAACGATTTTCGGATGATCGAAGTTCGCGAACAGTTCGCGAACAGTTCGCAAATTTTGCCGGTGTTCGCGAACGGCGTTCGCGAACACATCGGCGGCGGTTCGCTACATCCCTATTTCTAAACACTGCTGTTAAAACTGAACTGAATTAACAGCACATATTTACAAGGTCTCAGAGAGAACTCAATGACAATGGCCCTGTTGGCAAAAGAAAGAAGAATTGGCATGGCCCAGCAGCCATTAGAAAAGATAAATAGCTAACAAGATGGAGTGGACATGATTCATTTACTGACAATTATGACACTTGTAAGAACATGTTTTATGCACTTGCAGCAAGAAGAATGCATTAGAAGTGGCATGGTCACTAGCACAGCTCATAAACTGGAAATTACATTTCCTTTCCATAAAAAAGGTGCTCATGCATAGCCGGAGGGTCTCACCTTGTCCGGATATTGTACACGGAGTAGGAAGCTGTAGCGGCCACTCCTGAAATCTGCAGCATGACCAGAGAATCACCCATCAGATGTCAGAACTTTCAGGTTTCATTGCATAGAAATTGTTAGTTGAAAACCACAATTGTAATCAGGGTCAAAGGAAAAAATACTGCAGTCAGTTTCTGCCACTGATAAAGGCTGTGCTCAGTGGATTACATTCTATATTTCTGCTGGAAGCACTGAAAAAATGAATGATTCCTAGAAGGGTGGGATTTCTGGTTACATGTTTCATTAGTCAGTGAATTTGGGAATTGCTGCAGCATTCAACTTGATTTATTAGAACAGAACATAAGGTTTTTTTCCTGTGATTCCAACTCATTACTGTTGGATTAAATGATGTTCTTTCAAAGTATTGCCATCTCAGAAATATTGTTGTGTCGCTTCCTGGAATCTATAATGAGCTAATATCGGTACAGATCTAACTTTGCCCATTTTATACACTTTCTAGGTGATCTTACCTGGTATAAAGAAACGTTTTGTGGTCTTCACTCGTATCAGTACTCTTCTGTGCTGCACCCAGAACCACTGCATTGTCCTGGGTGCAGGAACGCACAGGCCCAGACTGGCAATCTGCCCATTTGGGCAAATGCCTATGGGTTGCTCTATTTATTGTTAAGTGGGTCACCAAAGGGACCAGCTGAAGGGAAACTGCGAAAAGACCCAAAGTGAGGCTGATGAAAAGAACCGAATTAAAGCTGCTGAAAAGTACAGAAGTGAAGCTGTTAAAAAGAACCAAAGCCACCGAAAGGAGCCAAAGCTGCCAAAATGAGGCAAAGAAGAAGCTACAGAGGAGAAGAAAGGAAGAAGACTTCCTGCAAAATGGTGAGTTTTCACTGAACATCCATGGTCTTTTTTTTAAACTCAATGGCCACCAATGTTTTTTTTAAACTTTTATAGGGGGAAGAGTCCTGACCACCAATTTTTATAAAAACTTGTATAAGGGGGGAGAGCCCTGATCACCAGTGTTACTTTTGTTACTATTATGGGGGACCCTAGTCACCAAAGGTGTATTAAACTTTTATGGATAACAGCCCTGACCACCAATGTTTTGTTTTCAACTTGGGGCCCTGGCCATCAATGTGTTTTTTTAGTTTTTTTTTGGGGGGGGGGGGGCTTGGCCAGCAATGTCTCATGTTTATATGTTGGCTGCTTTGATTTTTTGCCAGGGTTGCTTTTTACTCCCAATCCCACTCCCTGGGAACACGGTTCAGATTTCGGCACCTATTATTATTATCCTTTATTATTATCCTTACATAGTGACAACACAATTGCTTGAAGTCTAAGGTCCCTATCATATTCAGTCACTAGGGTCAATTTCATTAGGAATCCATTAACCTGTCAGGATCTGGAGAAAACCCACACAGTAGATAAAAACTCCTTGTGCCCAGGTTGGAATTGATCCTGCTACCCTAATGAAGATAACCGGAATCAACTAATTCAGAAATTTTATTCACAGCAACAATAATGTGTTTGTTTAACCTTATATAATAAAACAAAAGGCTCACACTACCGAAAAACAAGACGGAAGGCCACCGTGGAACTTGGTGCAACCCTGTGCAGCATCTAAAACTCAGAATTTGAAAAATATAACAGGCAGTTTCTATTAATACTAATGGAAAACTCCTCTGCCAGAATACATCCCATGTGCAATTAGCGTAAGCACATCTAACATTGGTTTGTGCTTTGTTGGATCACTATTGATTAAATGAGAGAAGTTAGTGTTTTTTTCCTGAATGCATGCATTACACTCAGGCAATCTCATTTATTGATACAATATATTAGAAACATTATAAAAGGAAGGGGATTGTTTGTGGGATTAATGATCAGATAACAGAGTCCAAGCTTGGCTTTCGCTGCCATAAGTCCCATCAATTATTATCCTGCAGTGTATATACAATTTGCCCTGTGCTTGCAGCTACATCTCCTATTCATAAATCACAAAGGCGGCAGTGAGTTTGCACACACCCTGTCTCTATAACTCTAGCAGAAGGTAAACGAGCAAAAACAATTATGTAGGTTGAACTCCTCAACATGTATGCCCTAGAGATGCTATAAATCTGCTTGATGTGAGTTACAATGTACATTATGTAGGGCAGCATTTCCTATTCCATTGTGCTCTGTGCATCTCTTTGGAACCGTTATCCCTTAACTCTGACTTGCCAATTCATATTATGGACAGGCCTGGACTGGGAGTCAAAATAGGCCCTGCCATTCCAAGTACACAGAGGCCCAAATAGCCCCCTACCAGCCCACTATATGGTAAATTTCTATGGAACCATACAGCAGCCCCTCTGGCATTTGCCAGAACCCACAGATTGCCAGTCCGGGCTTGATTATGGATACACATTCAAATATGTTTCATGTCTGAATTTTGCTTTTATTAAGCCAATTCAGGTTTAGCTAAAAGAGTAAATAAGTATTCTCAATGAATCAGCACAAGATGGCTGCCCTTCCCATAATAAAACAGCCAACAGATTTGGGAGCAGACAATACAGGTGAAGGTTCCCTTTGGTATCCTCAAAAATAAACCCACAGAAATGCATAGAAAGTAGTAAATGCAAGTCATACATTCCCTTTGTTCACTGATTAAGAGCAAGGTGCAAAGTGTCTAAGGGGTAACAGTTGTGTTATGTTTTAATGCTTATTTTCAGCCTCTAAATGAAGATAATGAAGAAAATGTGTGGGTGTTCCACTATAGGAACTAGAGGGAAAGTTCCAGAGAAAAGGGAACAACCAGATGAATATAAACAGTGGGGAACAGTCAATGCTTTCATTGGACAGATAGGAACACTAGGAGCCAAGAACCATGTCTGGTAGCAGTTACAATGGTAAAGGGATATAACATTTTGAGAATGCTAAGATTTACTTTTTTCTGTGAATTACATGAGTGTGGGTAAATAAATAACTACCTAACTGCCAGTGATGGGTGGCTCCTTGCCAATATTGTATTATGTGTACATACAGCATTTTCTGTGTGACCCACATATGATTATGTGAACTAGTATCAAGTTGTATGCTCACCTAGTGCTCAGCTTCCATTCTAAGTACTATATTGGCTTATTTAAAGGGATAAACTTAAGTCAGTGGGGCTCATTTATCAACACTGGGCAAATTTGCCCCTGGGCAGTTACCTGTAGCAACCAATCAGTGATTAGCTTTTTAAAGCCAGCTGCAAGTAGAACAATGAATGCAGCAATTTGATTGGTTGCCATGGGTTACTGCCCATGGGCAAATTTGCACAGTGTTGATAAATGAGCCCCAGTGTCGGACTGGGACACTAGGGGCCCACCCAAAAACCTTTGACTAGGGGCCCACCAATTAATCTTAGACCAGGGACCCATTCTTAGTACTATTATTCTTCCTCTCCTCACTCAACCTCTATTCTTCTAGTCTCTTTTCTTTACATACTATAATACTATAACCTGTTATTCCATCTATTTAACCACTTTGTTCGCATAAAAATAGGGAATGGCCATGAAATAGGACCAATGTCTTTTCCTGGTATCCCGGTGGGCCAGTCCAACACTGACTTAAGTCACTATTTACTGCTGCTCTACAAGTTGGAGTGATCCCCCCAGCAGCTCATCAGCAACCTATCAACAGAACAATGGGAAGGTAACCACATAGCAGCTCCCTGAAACCTCTGCTGAAGGGTTCAGTGCCTCCATGGGCTAATAGTACTTATACTACTGCCCTGAATTTTAGCAAGTTGGTGAACAGACAAAACTGACTATACTGCCTCCTGATAAGTTAGGGTGGCTTCAGGCATTTCTCTGCCAGCTAAAATACACTATGGAAAAACCCTGCCATGTCCCATTAGCCTCAATCAGCTTGTACAATAAAGTATATATATATATACACAGTATGCACTTGTAAATAATGGTACATTAGCTTCTATCAATAACTAGTGGCACCCAAAATACATTAAATGCAATGAGAACCAATTGGAACCTTAGCCCCATATACAATAAATACCCTGAGAGGCAGTGGGAGTGTTAGGCCCAAATACATGAAAGGCTGACCCCCAGGCCCCCTTACCCTTAACAAAAACATGTTTCCTGAAGGCTGGAGAAGATATGAGAATTGCATTGTCAGAAATGATTTGCATTGCTAAATGTACTAGAACTCTCTATCCTCACCTAGTGGTAGACATGAGAATAGCACCCAAGCAATAAAAACAGTGCACAACTTTGGTCGTATTGAAGTACAATAAAAAGGGGAGAAACAATAGCTGGCTCAAAGCAATTCCATCCTGAAGTGCTGGCTCCTTACCAAAGCTCAGAATCAGGCAAAATGCACTGAGATGGCTGCCTCCACACCAATATTACAGCTAAAAAAATACATTTGTTAGTTTTTAAATGGTAGAGTGAATTATTTGCAATGTAAACAGTGTAATTCCGAAATCATTACAGAATGCCTTTAACAATGAGGGTGAAAAGGGATGAAGGTGAGCTGAGGAAGACTAGAAGGATAAGGCACAATGCCACCCAGTACTGACTTTAATGGCAATTGCCTGTCACTGTTGGTTTCTAGACTGAAAACAAGCATCCCCATAAGGATGCAGTGTCGGACTGACCCACTGGGATACCAGGAAAACTCCGGGTGGGCCCAGGGGTCAGTGGGCCCTCATGCTGCTAAACGTTTGGCCTATTTCATGGCCATTCCCCATTTGTATGGCTAAATAGATGGAATAATAGATTATAGTATGTAAATAAAAGAGACTAGGAGAATAAAGTGTGTATAGTAAAACACCTGCCAAGGCCGGGGCCGGTATTACAAATTTACCACCAATGTAGCTGCCGGTAAATTTGTAAAACCCTTAACTAGACTCCTTGGCCCACCCCCAATCCCCTGGTAACATAACTTGTGTCCTCCTCCTGGCAATCTCTGTGACGCAGCCCAACGCCCTTTTACATTACAGCCCACCACCCACCAGCCTGTAAAAATCTTAGGGAAAGGGTGGCAACCCTACTTTTTTTTTAGAATCCGAATATCAGGAAAGGGGGTCTGGCCCGGCCGTGGCCCATGAGGGTTGGGGCCACTGGATTTTTTCCCGGTGTCCCGCTGGCCCAGTCTGAGCCTGCATTGCTCTGCCTATGGTAAGATTGGTAGATCACTTGAAAAAATGTGCTGCCACATTTCTAATAAGATTGCTGGGCTGCACACATTGCAAACAGAGTTTATTTCAAACTGAACACAATCATTTCACCCCTTCTACATAGATTTTATAATACTAAAAATGGGTTAAAGTGATACTGACACTAAAAATGTTATTTTAAAATATAAATTTACATGAAAATTTACATATAGGTCATGTTTTTCGCTGATAGTTCTGCTTTTGTAGTAATTGTTGCTTGAAGTTCCTAAACCTGACTGTTTTGCCAACCTGACTGTCCCTTCTCAACTTGTCAGTTATAGTTTCTAATGCTAACGGACTACTGAAGCTCAAATATGGCAGCCCCCCTCATAGGGTAAAAAGGGGGTAAGAAAGGTAATGTTAAAGCATCAGGCAGATACTTTTATGGCAAAATTATAAATAGCATTATATCAGTATCTCTTTAATTATGTACTGTCACTGTAAGTCTTTAATGATGTTCTGAAATCAGGTCTTACATGGCACAAACATCAAAAGAAATGTGGCAGTATACAGAACTGTATTACCTGCTGCTTGTTAAAGATGAGAAGGACATATTGTAAGTCTGGGGACAGCTCTGCATGGGATGATCGGAGAGACACCTGGCATGGATATTGCAAAACAGATGATATAAAAAGCAAAGAGAGGTTAAGTTACAATGACCTTGGTAACGTGAATACTTTTATTCTTGAATCAATTTTATTTTTTAAAAAAGTCAAACACCATTTAAATGAAAAAAAAAAAAAAAAGGCCACAAGTAGTCCCACAACTGCTATGAAATGGTACCTATGATGGCAAAATATATATACGTAGCAGTGTTGTGACTAATCATGTAGATCCCAAGAAGAATTAAAGGCTATGATACCTCGGAAGACTCTGCATAAAAATCAAGGCTTCCCAATCAAAAACATCTACACTGTCTGAATGTAATATCATCTGAAACTGTTCCTTTATATATTACAGTATTTAGGTTATTTATAAGAAAAGCAGATGCTGTTGCTAAGTACTCTTCATCATCCATGTGTTTTTACTTAGACAGGAAAGGATGAAGCCATGCTTTACTGTGTGCATATATTTGCATTAATACTAATAGAATTTATACACTCTGGTAGGTCTGACAAATTAATGGTCTTAGCAGAGGCTTTCTCCATAGATGGCATATTGATATCACTGCTGCCAGCAACATACACAGAAAGATATATTTTGCATAATGTCTAGAAATTGAGACATTTTGATTAGAAAATAACTTTGCTACTTTGGTCCTTATCAAAACTGGAATTGGAAGACAGTGTGAAGATTTACTTTTTTCTGGATAGATGTTTTATATTAATGCAACAGATTTATGTTTCTCGTCAACATTCTTTTTCAGTGAAGATGCACTCTACACAAAATAAATAATCATATGCAGTAAAAGTGTACTATCTGCATGTACACAGACAAACTCTTATCATCCACAACAGAAATGAACGGGCTCAGTAAAATACAACAAGGTCATCATCCATGTGTATGGTCAGTGGTATGTAGGGTTGCCACCTGGCCGGTATTTTACCAGCCTGGCCAGTAAAAATTATGCTTGAGCCCAATGTTATTAATAGGGAAAAAAGATAAATATATAGATAGGCCGGTATTTTTTTCCAGAAAAGGTGGCAACCCTAGCGGTATGGTATCTATCCTTTCAATCTGTGGGTTGATTGGTTGGATTCAGGGCCAGACTGGGCCAGAAGGACAATGGGGAAAAACCCTGTGGGCCCTGGCTGACCAAAGTCCTCTCCCCTTCCCGGCCATTGACATTTAAAGTAATGGAGGAAAAATGTATATGATGTGGTGCATTGGAAGGGGGTAGGATATGTAGACAGCTGGAGGAGGCACCTAGAGTTTGTGGGGAGGACCCTTTCAATTGTAGCCCCGTTGGTGACTAGATCCCCAGTCCAACGCATTGGATGGCTGACCAACGCATGACCACCTTCATATTTTGAGCAAAGATTTTAAACAAAAGAGAGTTCTGATACATAATATGCTCCTATAATCCAGGACGGCTGTTGTAGTGAGCAACCCTGGAAAACTATTTTTTTGGGGGTATAGTTTTCCTTTAAGCAAAAAAATTCTCCACAGCCCACCACTGGACATTTGTGGCTAAATTGCCTGCAGAACTGAGGGAAAGTACCACTATTTTTCTTGACTGGCAAATGGGCAGACCGTTCTGAACATGTGCTGACCAGCAGTGATAGGGGACAGACAGAGATCCAGTGACTAGGGCAGCAGTTGACCTAAAACAGCCCGGCTACAATCCCCAAAAGTCTTTTCATTCAACCATTTTATATATGATATATGCTAAGAGCTCTTAAGGTATGTGTCTAATGCCCTTTCCTAACTATGATTATATATTGTGAGCATGTAACCCAAATGTATTCTGGGATATGCCTTGTTATCAGTATAAATAAAGTTAGAGAAATCCTCACAAGTGTAGTGTTACTCAGCAGGATACTGAACGCCTTTGTCTTCACATTCTGTTGAATTAGATTTCCTTCTCTGGTTTTCATGATTATTTCAAAGTCTATACAAATAAGAAGACATAATAAAATCCATGCATAATATGTGTTGGTTAATTACAGTTTCAAAAAAGGAACAGTGCTAATGTTTAATTTAATATGTATTTATTATTTATAGGGAAATTTAATAAATGGACAAAGTTTGCCCAAGTCCTGCAAACATTCTAAAAATTTACCAGTAAATGCAGTGGTGTAACTGCAATACAGCAGACTCTGCAGCCTTGAGGGGCCTGGACTGTGGGGTCTTCCGTATTGTGATTAAGGGAATCTTTCCTGAAACGCGTCAGGCGATGTGGATCCACTGCATGTTTCAATACATTTTCTCTTATTTTACCCGGAGTGCAGCCTGAATCTACATACTGTTGCTACTGTATTGTAGTAACCCTTATTGCTGCCACTGAAGTTTGCTGCCCTCCGCAAGTATGTGAGCAGTGAGCTATCCAGGTGATTGTGGGGGGACGGGAAGTTTGCTTACATGTGGCTAAATCCCAGAATACAACAGACCCCACTGTCGAAGGGAGATCCAGGGGGCACAGAACCACAGAGTCTACTGTATTGTTGGCCCCCTTTGCTGCCCGCCGCAGGACATTCAGCCAATTGCAGGGGAAGTGTGCATACACATGGCCAAGCTCCAGGCCCCCGAAAGGATTTTTTTTGGGGGGGTAGCCTGGTCGATTCTGGTTATGCCACTGTGTGTATTGGTTGCTTTAACTATCTAGACCAGTTGCACCTATTATTATATGACCCTACCAAAGTGCCATATGGCATTTTCAAGTTATTCTCATACTGGGACAGTTGCCAGCAGCAATCAATAAGCATTTTGTTCTGATCAGCCTGGTCCAAGGAATACACAAACGCCAGGTTAAGTGAAACAATAACAAATATTAGTGTAGTTAAACTGAAGTTAAAGCAACAACAATTTCAAAAGATCTAATTGGTTGCTATTGATAACTAGACTTGTGCAGTTTAGCACCTGTATATGGATATTATCTTTAGGGAGATAAGGGGCTGCTGGCCAAAAGTGGATATCAGTTTTACCTCTGGGTGCAAAAAAGGTCAATGTGTTGATGACATACAAATCAATATTAAGCAAACTACTGATAGTAATCTCTGCATGCGTGTGTGATATCATCACATGCTCCTCCTATTTAAGATCATTGATGCTCACACAGGCCTGACAGATACCCCCAGTGTGAGTATGAAAACTTTATCTGCTTTACACTTACCACTTGCCCAAGACAGACTGGGCACATGGACCTGATTATTCATATTCTCCAGATCAGACAATGTCAGGAATGATTTCACAGGCTGCTTTGGATCCTCTGTTAAGGAATATGGTGACATTTTCATTAATGTCTATTGTTGATTATTGACATACAACCAATGTCTTTATTGTTGCTGCCAAACTATAATATTCTCTAGCCAATAAATAAATATTTCCATTACTATTGTGGAATTTGGCAGTAATACTTACAGTATGCACATTGTTTTTACATTGACAATATATATATCTATATATATATATATATGATTTTAGCATCATAGTACTCAAATACTACATATTCAAGATACAGGTGTGCTGTGTAGCTGTACAGGGACTAGTGACAAAAGTGAAAGCTCTACCTGGTTTTAATGGTTTTTATCTCTCTGCTTGAATATATCTTAACTTCCTTTCATGTGATTGTAGCTCAGTGATTTTAGATAAAAAATTACCATAATTATTACATCTAGGGAAAAGAAAGCTTTACATATAATTCGATTTAGCCTCCCTGTGTAGCTTCTTTGACCCCCCCACACGCTTTCAGACATGTAAGACTATATACATTTCATAGAGCTCATTAGTTATTGCCTACACTGGGAATACATTTTTGTCTCTGAGCATTGCATTTCATTAGTCACAGGCTGTCACAAGTTGTGTTTCAGAGGAATTATCTTGAAATAATTCACTAACTTTTCTTTGATCCCATTTAGTTCTGCAGAATATTAACAAGCAGCATTTTAAAAAGTGGCCTTCAGGGGGTTTAACATCTTGTTTTTTAGGAATTATGGTTGCTTTCTGCCTTTTTCATCTTCAGCCATGGGCCTCAACAGCACTTCACATTTTTATGGGCGAGGGATGTTATGCGGATTCTTGATGATTCTTGAGCTTCAGATAAAAATATCCTTGTATTTGAAACTTTGTGATGACCTTGAGTGATAAATCTAAGGATCTAATTTGCGGATGTTTCTCTCATCTTTCATACAGACAGGCCTGGATTTGCAGCAAGGCCACAAAGGCCCAGGCATAGGGCTGCATAAATTAAGGGGTGGCGTGCCGCTCAGCTGCACCAGTTATTTTTTTTATTTTGGAGCCTCTCTGGTAGAAATAAAGATGTGCGTGATCCTGCAGGCAGGCATGCAGTAGGGGTGGCAGAGGACTACAGCCTGCGGGCACACTCAGATTAACTCTGGCCATACATACAGATATTTCTGCTAAGAATGCCTTATATCTTTTTCATGGACAATCTATAGCATATGTTACATGCATAGTGCATTCATGCATAAGTAAGGTCACTGGGAAATATATATTGGGTAATGAACCCCTAATGTCATTTATAAAGATACTCAATTAATATTGAAGATATTCAATTTATTGCCACCTTTTGCAGCTGGGGAGCCTGGACAAGAGGCGGGGTAGATGATGTTGGACCAGTGGATGATGTTTTGAGGGTGGGTCTATAACATCAAGGGCAGGGTTGTGACATAGTGATCAGGGATTGTTTTATTGCCCAGATTTCCTAATCTGGAAATCTGGATAGGCAGTTTTCACCTGGGCATCCCTCCAAAAATTGTGCTATCTGGGTAAAAAAACAGACAGGTAGCAAACAGAAAAACTAACCAAACCTCTGCACAAATATCAGTAAGAAATGGGCTCCTGTGCATATTTCATCGGAGAAATGCCCAAAAGTAGCATATCCATTCTTTGCAAACTGAGAACTGGAAAATCCAATAAACCTACTAAAAGCCTACTTTTTCAATCTACTTTTTATCTTTTTATCTTTTTATATAAGTGTCAACAAATTTCTCTGTAAAATTTCTATTAAATAAAAAAAAAAAAAAAAAGAAGCCTACTGATGTAAAAGATATTATGGCTTCTACAACAAACATTTCTTGCTTTATAAACTTCTAAAGAAGGGCTTGAAATGGAGTCTTATATTTCAGAGAATGATTAGTTGCACTCCTAGATAAAGCTGGCTATTAACATTTAAATGATGCAAGAAAATTGATGAAATACCTTGCACTGCAGTCTATGGGCCTGTTCTATGAACGAGAGTCTGATGAGTAGGGATGCACTGAATCCAGGATTCGGTTCAGAATTCAGCCATTTTCAGCAGGATTCGGATTTGGCTGAATCCTTCTGCCTGGCCGAACCGAATCCGAATCCTAATTTGCATATGCAAATTAGGGGCAGGGAGACAAATCGCGTGACTTTTTGTCACAAAACAAGGAAGTAAAAAATGTTTTCCCATTCCCACCCCTAATTTGCATATGCAAATTAGGGTTTGGATTCGGTTCGGTATTCGGCCGAATCTTTCGCAAAGGTTTCGGGGGTTCGGCCGAATCCAAAATAGTGGATTTGGTGCATCCCTACTAATGATTTGCTTTAAACAATGAAAGTCACCTCTGTAGTCTAAATAGGCAGGTTTCCATAGATTGCTACAGTTTTTAAAAAATAATTTTTAGCAAAATAATGTGATACATTATTTAAAGGAAAACTATACCCCCCAAACAATGTAGGTCTCTATAAAAAGATATTGCATAAAACAGCTCATATGTAAAACTCTGCTTCATGTAAATAAACCATTTTCATAATAATATACTTTTCTAGTAGTATGTGCCATTGGGTAATCATAAATAGAAAATTGCCATTTTAAAAAATAAGGGCCACCCCCTGGGATCGTAGGATTCACTGTACTCACAAACATACCAACAAACCATACATGTTAGGTCACATGAGCCAATTAACAGACAGAGTTGTGTCTTTTGCTTCCACACTTCTTCCTGTTACAGTTAGAGTTGAAGTATTTCTGGTCAGGTGATCTTTGAGACAGAACACAGACCATCACGAAATGGTGGCTCAAGGCTAGAGATGTAAAAGGGCAATATATACTTAAATATATATTCCAGTTTGGTAAGATTTTTTAATATGCCACTTAATATGATATGAACTATCTGTTGCTTAAGTGTTCATTTTGGGGGTATAGTTTTCCTTTAAAGTGTGCATTAAAGTGTGCAGATACTCACCTGGAGAGAGCAGGAAAATGGACAATAGCACCAGTGACATTACTATTGCTATGACCAGCATTGCCAGGCCAATCCCACGCCAGTTTCGAGGGGGCGCATCTGAGCTCCCTATATTCTAAATAAAGAGAAAACAAAAAGAATTAGGCCGATTCATGAAGCTCGAGTGAAGGATTCGAATTAAAAAAACTTTGAATTTCGAAGTGTTTTTTGGGCTACTTCGACCATCGAATGGGCTACTTCGACCTTCGACTACGACTACGACTACTAAAACTAGTTCGATAGTCGAAGTACTGCCTCTTTAAAAAAAACTTCGACCCCCTACTTCGGCAGCTAAAAGCTACCGAAGTCAATGTTAGCCTATGGGGAAGGTCCCCATAGGCTTGCCTAAGTTTTTTTGATCGAAGGATATTCCTTCGATCGTTGGATTAAAATCCTTCGAAACGTTCGATTCGAAGGATTTTATCGTTCGATCGAAGGAATAATCCTTCGATCGTTCGATTGTAGGATTTGCGCTAAATCCTTCGACTTCGATATTCGAAGTCGAAGGATTTTAGTTCCTAGTCGAATATCGAGGGTTAATTAACCCTCGATATTCGACCCTTCATACATCTGCCCCTTAATGTCATGCAGTAATGTAATACATATTGTGGGCCCCTCCATCCCATAACTTTTTCGTGTAGTGGCCATTAATACAATAAACCACACATACTGGGCACAGTTGCCATGTGGACAGTATTGTATCCAGCTGGTAAAATTGAATCCTTGATGCCAATGTTATTAATTTGGTAAATGAGAACAATTAGTGGAAGCCTCATCCCAGCTTTGTTCTGGGGCCCTATTTAAATGTTGACGCCATACAGAGTCATCTGGCCATTACATAATCTGGTTCTCCAGTTTTACCATTGTGCCCTAGCTCTGAAGGAAAAGCATGAAAATATACTTTGCCAACTGTCCCATTTTTTTCTTAAAATTCAGACTCAAAAGTTGAATGCTTTTCACCAGTTTAGTCCCTCACATCTGATATTCACATCTTCTGTTATTTGGCACTAAATTTTGCACCTGACTGTGGCAGACATATTTGTGCTGAAATTCTGAGAAAGAATATTGCCTAGGGGGTAAAAATCATATTACAATGTTCCAATTTTTTGAACCTTGGACTTCTTTAGTTTATGAAGAGAAACACAGGAACATAGAAAACCAGGGGTGTAACTACAGAGGAAGCAGACCCTGTGGCTGCAGGGGACCCAGGAGATATAGGGGGCCAGTAAGACCCTAATTCATATACATTTTCAGTAAATACTGCTAAAACAGGTCAACCTCTAGACATTTTGTGGACCTGAAAAATAATTTGCTATGGGGCCCAGTAATACCAAGTTACGCCACTGTGGAAAATAAAATTATAAATAACTGTGTTTAGATAGACTTTTTGAGCTGTTCAGTGCTGAGGGATGCGCACCCCAAAAGGAGGTCTGCAGACCACACATAAATCATTTAAATATTTTTTTTCTGAAGTGGAGTGCCTGCCTTTCTCTCTCTGTAGCCCTGTATCATATTAAATCCAATTGCATATTTTTCCACACTGAAATACACTAAAAAAGTTGTCTACTTGCTGCTTTTTTTAGATGTATTTTTATTGGTTTTTTAAATCTCCCTGCTTGATTTCCCTGTAACGCGCACAATTACAGCACAGACATTTTTATCTTCGTACTGCAATGACTAATGGAAAGGCTAGAATACTGCAAGAATAGATGGCTGTGAAAGTGTTTGGGAATGTAAATCTATGGGACTGTTAGGGGAAATCCATTACATTGTTACTTCTAATTAAGAGAGTGCTGATAACATGCATCACTATTAGAATAAAATAGATCTTTGGAAACAATCTGGTGCCTATTAGGGTTTATTATTAGAAGGATTACTCGGCTGTTTCCTGCGCATCCTGTAAATGTTTATCTTTTATTGTTGGGGAAATGCAATAAATTCTTAACAGGTACATAGAAATAAAAAAGTGATGAAGAGGCGGGCAAAGGTCTCATATAGGTTGACTCACTGGGTGTTTGAACTGTATCTAAAACTGTCCCTATGCAGATTTGCTGCTTCTCTGTTCTGATGCAGGGCCCTTCGTTGACCATTCTGGCCCTTTATCTTGTCATGGAAATGCCGATGGGAAGTGGCCATTGGAGAATGTGCACTTTTGGATAAGATTATATCATAGTCATGCTGACTACTTGTTCACATTTCCTTCTAATAAATAGACAGAACCTTGACTAATGCAGATGCAGACCTATAACTGTCTCTAAAGAAATGGTTATTATTGGGGTAGAACTGTAACCTCGCCCTTGATTTACTGTGAATCCAAGCAATAGCATGTAACTGCCCCATTTTTTTTAGTTAGTATATTTGTATTTGCCCTTGTTACTTATTGAACAACACTACAGTGCTGAGGAATGTACTTGCTGTTCATTTATTGATGATTTTATCAGTGAATCCTTCTAGTAAAATAATATCTGAGTCTGCATTTTTTAAATGCAGTTTGCATTACAGGTAGGGTCAGTTTTTTAATTATATTTAGGCTAGATCCACATAATGCATAATGCATGTGTCTTTCACTTGGAACTCATAAAATAAGAAAGAAGGAATATGCTGCAAGCTGCACACAGTCATAATTCTCCATAATAAAAAGGCCTGGATAACTTCCCAGAACATTACAGAAGCTGTACACTCACTTTATGGAGTAACTTAAACAGGCAATTTACAGGTCAAGTGTTTGTATATTCAACTGAAACTGTGTATTATGTGCTGAATCCTATATCTGAGAGTGTTTATTGTGTTCTATTATGTTTGATTAATGTGCTAAAGGGGCCTATGGCCATACTGTACATTATAGGAGGTATGTGTGCTTATTTAGTTGTGTCAGGGTCAACAATAATTCTCTTTAGAATCTTTAGATTGTGAAAAGGTTTCAGGTTGTGGGTATATAATGTGTACTGTATTCTGCAGGAGCAATCCAACAGTGACAATAGGGCAATGACAAACAGTGGCTTAAAATTAGGTTGAGGAAGTAGACAAACAAACCATTTATATTTGCTAATACCTTAAACTATACTTGAGAAATGGTTTAGGTGCAACTGACAGATCGTTACATATAGCCATTAGCCAGTATGGATATGGTATCTTACCTAAATCGTCAGTCTATAGGTTTATCTGTTGAGACAGGGTCATAGTGCAACTGTTTTTGGCAGAGCTGAACAAAGTTCTCAAGATGCGAATGTTGTGGAACTCGATTAGCTGATTAAAACAAGAGTCCTGACATTTCTGGGCGATGGTTACTTCAAATGTTATTGAATATAAAAGTTACTTAAGAACACTAAAAAAAACAGATCAATAGATTTATAGATGAATAGATGGCTGATTTGTACTGTAGATGAGGCATGGGTATTTGAAATTCAAAATCTTTTGATTATTATTGATGATATTTGAGCTGGAGGAGATATCCTTAACTCACAGTTAAATGTATGACAATGCTTCCTGTGCAGTTTCATATGGTTGGGAGGTGAAGACTGCAATAAAAGAATAAACTACACTGGCACAAAATAGCCATCTTTTTTGCTTGACTGCTAACATTTCTGCACCAGTCAAAGGGGGCAATGTAATTATAGGCACTAAGTTGGCTCAGGAACAGTAACTCATAGCAACCAATCAGCAGGTAGAATCTACTGGTCACCTGTTTAAAAGAAAGCATCTCAATGGTTGCTATGGGTTACTGCTCCTGGGCAGACTTAGTGCCTTCTATTACATATGTGGTAATATCCTTAAAGGAGAAGGAAACCTAGTCGTGGCAAAAACTCTCCCCCCCCTCCCATGTGTTGCCCACCCTCCCTCCTCCCCCCTGGCCTACCCGTCCCACTGGGCAAATGCCCCTAACTTGTTACTTACCCTTCTGCGCAGGTCCAGTCTACGGAGTTCACCGGCGCCATCTTCTTCCACGCGATCTTCTTCCTGCTTTGACCGGTGCATACGCAGTAGGAGCATTTCGCCGGTACGATCTACTGCGCATGCGCCAAAAGTCACGGTAGGCCAGGGGGAGGAGGGAGGGTGGGCAACACACGGGAGGGGGGAGGGTTTTTGCGCCGACTGGGTTTCCTTCTCCTTTAAAGAAGACATTTTGTATGAAAAAGTAGAACGCACCAGTGCATTATATTCTTTTAAATATAGAATAATTGTGCTTAAGAAAATAGTGTTTCAGGCTGATTTATTAAATATTTGTGCAAAAATCCTAATAATCCTGCCCATCTGTTCCACTTCCTGTTCCCGGAATTTTGTGGCTGTGCAGGGGAACCGGCAGCACTCAGAACACTGCACTGTAGGATAGGAACCAATCAGCAGCTAGCAGGACCTGATAGGGAGCTGAAGCATGTCATTGCTTGTGTGACTGCAGGGCTGTGATTGGGACCAGAGCACTGTGGGGAGCTCCAATAAGGGGGCCATTTTTGAAGACAATATTAATTTACAGCCAAAAGTAAAACCAGCACCATATAGTATATGTTATTGCCTACAAAATTAGGGCTATTTCATTTATCCTATATGTCTCCTTTAAGTAATGTCATTGGCAGGTATGGCCACTACTACTAAATAAGCTGGATGAGAAATACTCAAGAATCACCTCTGAAATCAGCTCTGGCAGACCTTCCAGCACATCATCTGTTACAAAGTGCACTGAGATCAAAGCAAGTGGAGGTTCCATAAGATCCAACAATTTTCAAGCACAATTTGAACATGGACATACAGTGCCGTAACTAGAGGGGGGTGGGCCCTGGTGCATGACGCGCAGCCGGGCCACGCCCCCCCTCCGTACACGACGGATTTCACTGGCGAGCGGGCTGCCGGGGGGCCCTGAGGGGGTGCAGGAACTGGTCCACTCGCACCCCCTGCTCCCCTGGTAGTTCCGCCACTGTGGACATAGTACACAGTCAAGACACAATACACTTAAAAAATAAAAAACCAACAGGCATGATTCTTCAGGTTTTCAGGTCAAATGTCCTTAGGACACTGTCTCATTGAAAGATCTAGTAACCTTTGCTGACCAACTAGCTAAAGTCTATATAGCAACGTTCAGCTCTTCCTTAAAACAAGTTTGTCTCAAGGAAAGCCAAGTTGAGAACTCCTATCCCAGTTATCATTAATTGCTTTTGTAAAGCTGTTTCACCACTTTATCAACACTATCATTCCATACTCTGTGGGTGCATTGAAATTCACTAACCCTTCCAAGAGATGCAAAGATTATGTAGTAACCCAAGCTCTCCATGCAACATGATCAAGCCCTGAAACTGTATGGCCACATTTTCCTCACTACCGACCTGTAACTCTCAATTTAGGTCAAAAGTAAATTACAAAGTATCAACTTGCATTTTTTCCCCAAATGTAATTTCATTAACATTTCTAAGACATTAGAGAAAACGTAAAATCATAGCTACCAGACTAGACAGATACCATTAAAATGAATTGAGCCTGCAAGATAAATAACTGCACATAAAAAGCAATTTAAAATAGTTTTACATTCCATGCGCTATTGTGTGATTATAAATAATGAAAGTACCAATCATTAAATAATGGTTTAGTGTCAGGCACGATTAATACTTTGAATTACATGACTTGATAAAGAAAAATGGGAACACAACCTGCAATACTGTTCCTGCTCCAGTATCAGCACTCCGCTGTTTATGTTACAATCAACATGCAGACATATAAAATATAAACATTGCACCACAACAGTGTTTGACAAAGTATTAATTGGCAACTTTCCACTAGGAAATTCTTGTTGCCTGTCTTGAGCAGGAACTGGTGTCTTGTTGGGGGGGGGGGGTTGCTGCCTTTAGACAGTTTTAAAGATTGATCCTGTCATAATAAGCAATATCAATATGCCAATTCTTATTTGAAGAAATGCAGACTCTGTTCCTTCCATCTTTGCCAGAACTGTCCTACATCTTGATTTTATTAAAGATTAATTGTTAGTGTGTGGAGTTAAAACTAAAATGAATGGAAGACCAACATAAATTAATCTTGGGCACACCTTTTGTAAGTTCAAAAATCTATTTCTGCAAAGCAAAGTATATGCTAAATATATCCTGTCTAAAGACCAAAGCAAAAAAAAAAAAAAAGCTCATAATTGCACCAAAAATATGCTGGAAACATTACTGAAAGATTTGTTATCCAGAAAACCCAAGGTCCCGAGTATTCTGGATAAGAGGTCCAACACCCATACCTTCTTTATACCTTAGAGATTTTGCATGCTGAGACTGTAATGAGAAATCATCCACACACATAATTGAATGGTTAAATGTAGGCGTGGCATATATTGTTGCGCAAGAGTGTACCGGTCATTATACGCACGCAGGGATTCTGCATTGCTGTTCAACTGAATTTGCTGTTTACTGATAGACTGCCAGAGAGCGTAGGAGTTACTGATAACTATTAAATCATCCTTACCTTACGCAGCTTTCCTTGTTCTGCCCAAACATAGCAAATTGTCTGAACAAAACATAAGGCTACTGCACTTTCTCAATGAAAACAATTGAGGTTCAGCCTTTTTTATGTAAAGTCTATATTTCAGCCAAGTCCTTAAAGGTCCAGTAGAATTCATGTCAACCCCAGCCAGCAGCAAACAAGTATGGGAATACAGAGGAAGGGATAGGGCAAGTAAGACAACACCAGAAACACAGGGAAAATGGTTAAGAGAAAACAGATCCCTGCTGGAAGTTTGAAAGGGTAGTGGATTGGAGACAAAGAGGAGGTATCAAAGAGAAAGGAAAGGGAGGCAAAACTCAAACATTAAACAAGAAGGATGGAGGAGAAAGTCTGAAGAATGGAGGGATTCTCATCCCTACGCTGTAATGTTATGTTACAATCATAGGTTCAATGCATTTTCAATATTCTACTCCAAAAATCGCAATAATTCAGGAAAGAGTTTTCTCTAAGACAGAGATCCCCGATCTTTCTTTACCTGTGAACCACATCCAAATGTACATAACAGTTTGGGAGTAACACAAGCATGCAAAAAGTTCCTTGGGGTGCCAAATTTGGGCTGTGATAGCCCCTATGTGGATTGGTAGCCCCTATGTGGATTGGTAGCCTACAGGAGGATCTGTTTGGCAGTACATCTGGTTTTATGTAACCAATACTTGCCTCCAAGCCTGGAATTTAAAAATAAGCACCTGCTTTGAGGCCACTGGGAGCAACATCCAAGGGGTTGGTGAGCAACATGTTGCTCATGAGCTATTGGTTGGGGATCACTGATCTAAAACACTAATTCAGCACATTAATTACTAGATTTTTTTTATCTATCTCTTATTGAAGAACATCCGAACTACATATCAATTAAAATTCAACAAATGAACTGAGAGGAATCTACAGAAAATGCACAATAAGCAACATTGTACATGTGTATTTATGACCTGCTGTATACAGAAAAGCACATTGTAAGACATAAATATAGCAATTACAGAAAAAAACATCTACTCCTCAGCTGCAGAAAAAATAGATGGAAGAGTAGGAAACTGGGGGATAACATAGTGCACACTGGTGGTATGTTTGCTGCGCTGGCACCCTAGATTCAATTCTAACTAGGCTACGCCCCATGTTGGCCTGGTCTTCAGTTTCTACTCACACACTAAAAACATAAAAGCAGATGAATTAGCTACTGATCAGTCATAGTGTCATACCATAGTGGGGGAGGTAGGAAAAGCCATTGGGGCAAGGACTGAATAATGAAAAATGTCTGTGGAGTGCTATGTAATATTTTGGTGCTATATAAATATACATAATAATAACATTTACATAATAACCACTAGAATAAAAAGCCATCTTATACTGGAGGAAAGAAAATGGAAATAACTTCACAGTAAGAGTGATTGGTATAAAAAAGTCTTCCAGTATTATGGTGGCGTGAGTGTAAAAATGTAATGACTGTAAACTTGGGCAAGAATGGATAGACTGTAATAGTTTGGAAGTGATGCACACTAGAAGTGGCATGCATACAAGTATCATATCAATGGCGGCACTACCAGAGGGGTCTGAGGACTTGATTACTGGGAGGACAATAACTCTGCCAGGTTGTTGTAGTGCACTTAATGTGTTGTAAACAGTTGGTTCTTGTTTTGGCCCCCTCAAAGTTGGAAAACTCAAAGCAGTTACAAAAGGCACTTAGGGGGTAGTGTTGTGCACCTCTGGTCTGGCGGCTTCCTTTTTTTTATAAACCTGTGCCTTATCACCCCGTCCATTTTTGTGACATAATCGGCAGGGAGGTGCGGCGCTGGTCTATAAAAAGGAACCTGGAAGTCGTGGGCGGGAGGACGGGATTGAAGGCGGGTTAGGGTTCTGCATATCACTATTAGGGGCATATTTATTATGCTGTGTTAAACAAAATTTGCAGAAAAATACAGTGTAAAAAATTGCATTGTGTGTGTAATTTTATGCCATGTGAACACAAAATTTAACACTGTTATTTTACATTGCTTCCAGCAGAAGTCACTCTAAGAAAGTGCGCATAAAATTTTACGCCATTTTCGAAGCCTGTCGATGTGTGGTGTATCATCCTGTCATTTTTTTTACACATCATTATAAAAATGCCCCTAAAACTGCCATTTTTAGTTGCACAAGAGCTGAAGGCTGAACATTGCTAAAGTAAATACTACCTGTCAATTAATACACAATGCATTGATGTCCAATCTGTGCTACACAAAGATATGTGAGTTGTGATCAAAGCAAGATATTAGTAGGTATACAAATACGCTAAAAGGAATAACAATGGGCAAATGGAGGCCCTCCAGATGTTGCTGAACTGCAATTCTGAACTGATATTGGCTGTCAGATGGATATGTGAGTTGTGATCATAAACTGGAGGGCCTTCTGTTGGCTATCCTATCTAAAATGCATGCAGCTACAGCAAAATAAATAACTTCTAGCATTCCAAATGTAATGTATGTGACTGGGAGGACTAGTAATGCATTCTCTCGCATTCCTCGGTTCTTTTCTCTGGGGAGCCTCAGCCAGGCTGTTTGCACAAAAAGGAAAGAGACTGGAGAGGCAGGTGGTTATGTATTGTGCCTTGCAGTGAGAGAAAAATAAAGAGAAAGGCAAATGCATCTTGAAAGCTATATAATTTATAGTGAGAGGCTGCTGTGGAACAAGTGGTGGCTATACATCTTCCAACATAATAGGTTCAAGTCAACCTGCGCTAGAGCACTGAACTTCAATTCATTGCTGAAATGTTCCCAAGCAGAGGCTGCTGGTGTCCCAGCATACTAATAGCAGCCATAGAGTCAAACATGTACAGGGCACCGAGTGACAAGGAAGATCCATAATCAATAACCTGCACTTCTTGCAAGCTTTAAGTGAAATAAAAAGATACGAGCAGGCTAAAAGGGCAACAAACAAGCAAGAAATCCATTTGTCATTACTGTGCATTACAAAACACAAAAAAAAAAAACCACAAGTTGGTGGGAAATGGCACTCAAATCCATAAAACATATAAAATACATAAAAACATACAGTTCCAGCACATCCAGTGTAAATATTTCTAAACTTGATACCACCACCCAGTAGTCTTGATACCACCAGTATTGTCTAACTAATATAGCTTCCCTTTAAAGACTTTATATTTGCCCTCTTATGAATGCAGTTAGTCCAAGAAGATGCTAGTCTACACAGTCGTGGAAGTGAGCAAATGCTAAAGGCTACTGACCAGGTCTGTGCCCAGGTTCTGCTGAGTGCTGAAGATCATCCTGGCAGAAGGCAGTGCAGTTGGATTTGGTCTCTACTCCCTCGGCAGTGCAGGCAGCGGGTGTCTCCTCACGGCTCTCTGTGTATCTCTCTCACGCTACCAGCGAAGGACACTCTTATATTGACCGAGGGAATTAATCAGAAAGACAGAACACAAAACCCTGACTCTCAGCGAAATTACCCACAGTGAGGAGGAGGAGGTGGAGAGCTGCACTGCCATACTAAGGAGTGATGGGAGGGGGTCAGGGGAAGCTCTCAGGAGTGCCTTATTGCAGAAGGATTTATACTACTGGGAATGTCCCACAGATAAATAGTGCGAAGAGTAATAGGTTTTTCTTTTTTTAATAAAAAATATATTGGTAGTACACAGCCAAATGGCTGGAAAGCATTATAGGGCAAAGGTTTGAAAAATGAACATGCTGAAGTACAGTGGCTTCCTTTTTAAAGTGGCAGTAATATTCTTCTAAATGTGCCTTTGGGAACTCTTATGATATCAAAATGGAATTTATATGTATATAAGACTACAGCAGAAAACAATTATCTCTTTACATGTAGAAGATAGGCCAGTCCAGGATTAGGGGTTCTTATCTTGCTTATGGAGAAAAATCTGTGCATAGTGGTGTGTAAGGGCTGCTCACTATAGTAGGTTCCTAAGCTGCAGTAGAAATAAACCAGACCGTACCTGTCCCCTATAAGGTTTACAAGAAAATGGAAGAAAGGTAAGGACTTTTACGGTGAGAATATAAATGGGGGGGTTGTAGGAAAAGAATTATAGCACCATGTACCACAGCTCCAGCTGAAGACAAAGTCACTATACTGGTCCTATCAACAGTGAAGGAAGACAATAGAAAGACAATACTGAAATAAAGGCATTCTTGATAGATGCCCCTGATTTTTCAAAGCATTCATTAGCAATAAGGAGCTGTATGCAAGCTTTATAGCCAGTCTTTGGGAGATCTCATCCACTCATTTGGCAACGAATATCATCTGCATGTTGATATCCACATACTGTGTACATATATATCAACCCCTTCATTAACAGCTGAAAACTGAGCCTCCAGCAATCCAACTTAATGAATTAACTCTACCTCAAACTGCCCTAACAAAAATAGTTTTTTTTTCATCTAAACCTAGTCCTACCCCCTTCCTTTACTATTGCTGTCGGTGGCATGCTCTCTAATTCTGTTTGACTTCTTCCTCTCCTTCTCTGACCATATTAACACCACAGTCAAAACCTGACATTTTTTCTTACACAATTTTACCATCATCCTTTTCTTTCTTTCACAAGCACAAGCTAAGATACTCATGAATGCTCTCATCCTATCCCTTTTCAACTTCTGCTTACTATGCCCCTAACTCTACAGTCGGTATGCTGCTGCCAGATTCTCCACCTCTCTACAAGAGAGTACAATAGACTCCACTGCTGAAGTCTTTATCATGGCTTCCCATAAAAGAAAAAAATATCTCATAAACTCCTTCTCATAACCTTCAAAGTCCTTCATTCCTCTGCCCCTAACTACATCTCTCTTGGTTCGCCATACGTTCCTGCTTGTTTTTTTCCCCCCCAAAACAATTTTTTTTCCACTTTAAGGCTAGGGCCACATGGGGCTGAAATCTGCCTGCTCAAACACAGAAGCTGATTTCAGCCCCTACTGTGGGCAGCAGCCTCTCTCTTCTGTTCGCATCTGGAGCCACAGTGTTGGGTCCAGGGTGAACTTAGTCAGCGGATTTCCCCCAAGTATGTTCTCGCCCAAATTATTACAAAAGTTATGGATGCAAACCATGGGGTGGTCAGCGCCATTTGATGTTTTACGTCACTATGCCACTTAATGCTGAGCAGTCTCTTGCAGTTTGGCCTTAAAGGTGAGTGTGGGTATAGCTGTGGTTTAAAAACAAGACATAGACTTCCATTATTGTCCCTCCACCACATACTGTAGGTCAGAAAAATTCTGGCCCTTGGTCCCACCAATAGACGTTATTTTACAATTCACACAATAGGCAGAATTATTTCATAGTCAGGTTGGATAACTTTCACACAAGCATCAAATAACTTCCATACAAGCATCAAATAGCACTGGCCATCCAACTTTAAATGGCAATATGACATCCAGCGTTAAATGGCAGAGTAGCTTCCAGTATCAGTGACCACACAATATAATAGTGCAGTAACTCCCAGCATGTAAGTGAAAGCCTTAAAGGAGAACTGTCAAGAAACACATTTTCCCAGGCATACATGGAAAGTTTTTATCACATGCAATGAGAACTTTTAAGACTTTGAAAGAGGTCTGCTTGTGCTGATGACATTAAGTCATAAATAAGCCTGTCTCAAAGGCAATGAGACTTTCAGCATTTGGTCAGTGCTGGTTTAGAAGAAGGAAAAGTCTCCACAATGTCAGTTGCACAACTTGACATAAAAACCGGTACTAAAATTTCACAGAAGGAAAAATAATGCACGAAAATAAACTATCACTGGACATGTGCTGGGTTTGTGGGTTTAAACGAGGTCCTCTTGCGACCTTGGGTCTGTTGCCACTTATGTCATTGCTAAAAATGTTCAAGCAATCTGTATGAGTTAATCCTTATAAATTGACTGAACTAACAGATTCAGTGGAACTGTTCTTTACAACTACAGCAGACAAGAAAGGAATGTTGTTGCCTGATAAAGCAATTTAGAGTTGGCTGCTGCGGATTCTGTAATGGGTGATTACTCCACATTATGTTGAAACTCTTTGATATTGTGCCACTTTATCTGTAATGAGAAGATTGCTACTCTAATTACTCTGTTGCACCAACAAACACTAATAATTGTAAAATTGTATTGTTTGAAAATGAAAGCTGAGCCATGTGGGAAATAGTGGAATGTTTTCCTATACAGTGTCATAGCGGTGTGCCTGAGCCTACCAGAAAACATTACATTATAGGCACCCTGCAAGTTATTTTACTTTCCTCCCCACTCAACATCTTTATTCTCTAGTCTCTTTTCTTTCCATACCATAAGGTTAGGGCCACACAGGGCCAAAATAAACTAGTGAAATACACTGACTGATTTCAGCCCTACAGCGGGCAGTAACCGCCTCTCTCTTCCTCATTCAGAAGTGTTAAATCAGAAGCGGTGCAAACAGACTTTGGGGGATTTTGGCTCAAAATACAGAAACTCACAGTTCTTCACAGAAATCCACCGAGTCTGTATGTATCGTTTATCAAATGTGTTTATTTGTTTTTATATATAAATAGGTCATGACCAGGAAATGGTTCAAAGCTGATGGACCAACTCACACCTGGGCAACAGTTTTCTTGGTATTACAGTGGGCCAATCCCACACCGTTCCTGTATGTTTCAATTAGGGATGCATCAAACCACTGTATTTTTTTGCTTCAGCTGAATACTGAACCCTCAACCAAAGATTCAGCCAAATTCTGTACCATATCTGAACCCCAATCTGCATATTCAGATTTGAGAAAAATGTTACATTTGGCAGTGATTGCATTCAGTTGTTCAGAAAAGGAAATTGTAAATCGCTGTCAACTGGGATGTCAACTTGTTAAACCCCTTTCTAGGGTTTACCCCTTTTCTGGGGCCGGAAAACAGGCAGGGGGTGGGGTGGATGATGTCGGAGGTGGGGCGGGCCGGACCAGTGATGTCGGGGGGCAGGGTGGTGACGTTGACGTTGGGGGAGGGGTCATAGAGATCAGCTGATCGCCATGTCATTATTTTCACCATCCTGTCCTGATTTCCTAATTTGGACAGCCCTTCCAAATACCGGGCTGTCCAGGTAAAATCCGGACAGGTGGCAACCCTACACCATTCTTGGTGATTACGATTGATCACTAACATTGGATCCCATAACATTTTAATGACAAGTTTCGCACCTCTCCTAATGGCAAGACAGTAGGGTTGTCACCTTTTCTGGAAAAAAATACCGGCCTTCCTTTATATTTATCTTTTTTCCTTATTAATAACATTGGAATTAACCATCGTTTTTACCGGCCAAGAGTCTTGTGCGAAATTAAAACATTAGAGGCTGTTTAAATTTCATGCATGGTAGCGGCACACCCCAACCCGTGGCTGCTTACATTTTGCACTGGGAGAGGTGCACTGTTGCAAACTGGGATTTTCAGTGGGGAACTGTTATTGCATTTAATATGAGCTTTAGTCCATACAGTTAGGAAACCTTGTAAAAATAATCAATGATTTCTGTAATAATCAGGTTGTACTCTAAACTATCCTCCTCTCAGCAATCTATCTCTCTACATCCTGCTTTTTGCTAGAGTTAAGTGTTTTGTAAGAAAAGGTAATTAGCTTCAATACAGGCAATGGGAGCACAGACCAATGTAGTAATAGGGCTAATTATTCATTGGGAGATCAGAAAAAAAAACAATTCTTGAGCAAAACCTTTATGCAGAGACACAGATTGTGGAGAGGGAGAGAGTAAATTATTTCTAAAGCGGTAAAGAAATGGGTTTATAATTTTTCTTATTTTCATGAAAGAAGTTTATTTTGTTTGTTTTCATAATAGTTTCCCTTTAATAAGGGGAGGCCTGAAGCTACAGCCCTATTAGTCTGATTATTAATCCAGCCCTACATATAGATATACAGATTGTCTGTGCAGAATTAAGGTGGCCATACACGGGCCGATAAAAGCTGCCGACAGACTGTGTCGGCAGCTTATTGGCCCGTGTATGGGGGCCCCCGACGGGCTTCCCCGATCGAGATCTGGCCGAAAGTCGGCCAGATCTCGATCGGATGGGACAGAAAATCCCGTTGGATCGCGGCCGCATCTGTTCGTTGATGCAGTCCCGCGATCCGACTGCCCGTTTGCCGAATGCTAGGATCCGATCGTTGGGCCCTAGGGCCCACGATCGGATCTGCCCGATATTGCCCACCTCAAGGTGGGCATATCGGAGGGAGATCCGCTCGTTTGGCGACATCGCCAAACAAGCGGATCTATCCATGTATGGCCACCTTTACTTAGGCCTGTTACTTTTAATGAACAAATGTAAGATACTTAGATAGACAGTAAAATGTACATAGGGTTAAATGCTCATGTATAAGATTTCACTTTAGAGACTGACAAAATTGTGGATTTTGCTCTCCCTAGTGGTTATGTCTAATACAGCTCTTTCCACTTCTCTCTCACTCGCTGTGCATAGTACTAAATGAGTTCAGGGCCCATCTCTCTATATTAATGACTGATTTTCAATCAGATTGTAAAGAATCTGGTTAATTCAACTAGAGCCATAAAATTACCATGGGTTTTTGTAATAAATAGGGTAGGGATTCATTTATTTCTAAAACAGTGCAAGTCAAATCCTGTTAATTTGCATTTATTTCCTTTCCCCATTTGCTGGCATCCTTGCAGCAGTACAAAACAGACAGTACAAGAGTGACTGCCATTCAGAAAATAATTGCTTCTGCTTTATAGCAGAGACAGTTCAGTTTTGCTCTTATTTCTGGGCCTAAAGTTGGATTATTTCCACATATAGCAAATAACATTCTGCACTGCAGTTTTGCAGTTTTTAGTTCTGGGAAAGTTTCTGCCCCTCCCTTCAGCTTATCTTTTGTATCTGTTTTTAGATTTTATTTAATATAGCCCTAGATCAAAGTGATAAGGAGCACAAAATTCTACCTTTAAGTCCCATGCACAGAGCAACTGCGCCCAGGGATGTATTTACCATATAGGCCAGGAGTGCCCATACTAATGCTATTTATAGTAACATTGGCCCATTATGATCTACATCCATAAAAATATTGTTAGCATTCTGTTCCAAGGAAAATATTACTTAAATACTGATTTATGGAGAACATGTATTTTGCTATATTTAACAAACTATTTCTTATGTAATCTTATAATAAATATCTTGATAGAAGGGTGATATCAAGTGTCTAGATATCAAGTGTCTTGATATCTACTGATCACCAGCTAAAGGTCTACTGGTAGATCCCTGTCTACCTTTTGTGCACCCCTGATATAGGCAAAAGCGAACCCATGCCTAGGGTGGCAGCTTAAAGGTCCCCATAGACGCAAAGATTTCTCTTTAGCGAAGTCCGACGAATCCTTCGAAATTATCGTGCGGTTAGTGGGATTCGAACGATCAAACATCTTAAGATTTTTCGGCCGACATCTGTCAGAAAATTGATCGGCCAGGTTAAAAAATCTTTATCGGCCCCAGTGCAATCTATCTATGTTTGCAGGGACAAGTAGGCAGCTACCCTTTGTTTTCCTGGCAATATCGCCTGAAATGGTATTTTTAGTTGATGGACAATTCGTACGATCGTTTCGAAATAATCACGATCGGATCTTTTAAAAATCTTTACATCTATGGCCAGCTTTATAGGGGAGACCCTCAAGTGCTTTTATGCTAAAAAAAATCTCTCTTGCTATCCTTGGAAACTCTGCTATGCTACCTTTGCAGAAAATGTAAAGTTTGGTGATACCTTTAATTGGTTAACGGAATAAGTAACAATTGCAAGCTTTCGGAACACACAGGCCCCTTCGTCAGGCAAAATAAAAATGAAAGGCACATCATATATACTGTTAGATCATTGAAAAAGGGTTTATGGGCAATAAATCAGAAAGTTACAGATAGACAGAGACAGGTCCAGACTGAGAATTAAAATAGGCCCTGGCATTTCAGGTACACAGAGGCCCAATCAGCCCACACAGAGGCTCAAACAGCCCCCACCAGCCCACTAAATACTGACTTTCTATGGGACCTTATAGCAGCCCCTCTGGCATTTGCCAGAAACCACAGATTGCCAGTCCGGGCTTGGACAGAGATAACTTGTAGAGATAATAAAAGTAATTAGGGTGGATTGTAAATAGTCCAGGGGTCTGGATTCAGTCAGGTCACATAGTTTGAACTAGACAAGACAGAATAGGGTAACACAACAGTGCAAATTAGGAATTGGACAAGAAAAAAGTAAAGATACAGGTAAGGGTTCCACTGAGTGGGATAACACATGAAACCAGAACTTATCCACTTCACACATCCATATCAGATTGTAGCAAATAAACTACAAGTAGGAATTGTGACCGGTACGGACGAGACAATACTTCCAATACTTCCAGAGTACTGGGCGCTACAGCGTGGTTTACCTCCAGATATGCCAGGACATTAATACACGATCATACCTAAGTCTATAATAAAGGGGAACTAAGCAATGATCTGGGAGTCTTTGATAAAGAGGTCAATACTGAATGTATGGGTAGTCAAATATATACAGTATACACAATACTGAAACTGAAATGATTGACGAAGGAACCATAAATGTCTTATTATGGTGTTTATTGTTGTATTGTTTAAAATGCTAAATAAAAACCTTTACAAAAAAATAATGAGGGAAGTGAAGTACAGAAAGCAAGCTACGAATTGATTCTATCTACTAAGTTATGTAATGTACAAGTGACAAAGTTGCTGAAAGTGTTTAAGCTTTGTCTAATTCTCCCACAGACATTCATTCTAAGCAGCATCGGCTGACCAAGAGGCTCATGTGAGCTTTCTCTCACCCTTATCCCATGATCAATCTCTCAATAATGTGACATTAGCATGGTGAGTTAAGCACTGCTCATTAACCCCTGAGTGACACACCCTTAGGCAGTAAGGGCTATAGAATGAATGCTCAGTAGAACATACAGTACAACTACACTACTCTGAATAATCAGAAAATTTTATTTCATTCATGTTTGATGGTTGGTGCAAAATAATACATGTCAATAAAATAAAATCACCCTTCTAGTTGACAGGCTATTCTGGTATTTTTGTTATTTAGTTTAAAAAGGAGTTTGCTTTTGCAGTTCTGGCACATAATGTTCCATAACGTTCCATATAATCTGGTTTACGTGATTCCTTGTCTCCAAGCATAAAGCCACAACTGAGCATAATGTGCTCAACATAAAGTGTGTTAAAAATTCACACATAACACAATTTGTGTATATACACACATATATATAGCATATTTGTAAATATTTATAAAAGTGGGAGCAGGCATATTGCCACCTCATTCTCACCTCTGAGATAACATTAAATATCACTCACGCCGATGCTTCTTTTATTTTGCCAGTCAATACCTTCTAGACTAAACAACTAACAGAGAATAAAAATGTTCTTTTCATGATAAGTCACATGGTAAATCATTTTTACTTAAGTATATATGTCTGAAATATGCAATAATTTGCTTGCTTGTTCTGTTCATATTTCTCTGGATCGTTGTTCATTCACTTTCCGTTTGCAGCCTTCCCTCCCTGATTTGCCAACTTTCTGCTGCTACTGTAGGACTACCTTTAACACCAAAGCCCTCTGGGCAGAATATGGTACTATAGAAGGAGCCAGGAGAACCTACTAAATAAGATTCATGTGCCGGTCTCATTCTCCCTGTCTTACTTTGTATGTCTGTTATCTGCACAGGCAGGAGCCTGTCTAATGGCCAGAAGCCACATATTTACTAGCCCCAACCCTTATAACCAGGGGTGCCAACATGTTTTTTGTAATCATAACACACTGTCCACAAACAGCCATTATATAATCTTGCCATTTAGAGTTTAATAAAAAGCTTAAGAAAAGTTTTGTTAATCTTTTAAATGATTAAATGATCGGAGCGGCAAACTGATAGCTTTATGATATTTAATGCTCGGGATGAGACCTTTTTTCCTCAGGGGTGAGCCATCGCATCAGTGTGGAGGCAGAGTGCTGTGCAACTATAACTGTAAATAATGCACAATAATTGGGTGCCAGTGGTTCTTGCAACTTAGCCATAGAACTGATTCATTAAAGAACAAGATAATCCAATGTAGGAGTTAAGTAAGAGATTATCAGGAAAATGTTGCAGCAGTAGATTGGCATATACTCACAAGTACCATTGGTCAGCGTAGAGCCCGCAGGGTAAAAAAGAGAAAACAGCTTGTATGGAGGTACACCCAGCTTTCAGCCTCTTCCCTTAGTGGAGCTAGCTGACACTTAGGGTAAGGCCAGACGAGGAGATTCGGGGAGATTTTGTCGCCTGGCGACTTATCGCCACGTCTTTTGCGCGACTATCTCCCCGAACTGCCTCAGCGTTTTTTCCCCATAGGCTACAGCGCAAAATCCCTACGCTAATGCACACACGGCGATGTGTTTTCAATAGTCGCCCAATTTTGGGACTGTGTGTGGAGAGTCCCGTCATTCGTCCGGCAGAGATCGGTCGATCGGACAGGTTAGAAAATTTCTGTCGGCTGCCGATAATATCTCTGCGTGTATTGCCGATCGTACGATTTTCAGAAAGAGATTGTCACTAGCTTTTGTCGGATATAACTTTTGTACGATTGCTGTCAGGGGCAGAACGCCGAATGATCGGTTCTTTTCTACTTTATTTGATCTGAATGGTTAATGGCAGGTCGGGAGATGGGGAAGTCCGATCGTTCCAGGATTCGTACGATCGGAACTTTGCTTCTATGCACAGCTTTAGTCCCTACTTCTGAGCAATTAGTACCTGGGTTCCTAATCCCACTCAACACTTCTCAGTGGAGCCTCAGCTGCTCGCCTAAATAGCCTAACTATCTACCACTCCTCTATGAAAGTGAGTAGCCTATCACTGGCTAGACCTGACCGGTCTATGTTCCCCTCTCCCTTCCTGACTGCTCAGGGGACAGACGAAATGAACCACTGATATATAATATCACAGTGCCAACTAGTGGCTAAACTTATTAGTAGTCATGCTTTGACCAAGGAAATTGAGTCTACTGGCCAAACTTTAGGGGATTGCAATATAAATGGGGAATACATGTATCAGTCCCCTACAGTAGCATGGACAATGAAGTTAATTTCTAAATGGAGAGCATCACCTGGCATCTTTAGAATAACTGCACTTTACAGCATGAAGAGATAACAGGGCTTTAACACAGCATTAGCTTACAAAACATGTGACAGAGGGTGGGAGTGGCAGTGGTTGGATTTTAGTTAGATAATGGAAAATTGGCTTTAAAGCATGTCTTTAATAATCCATATCCTATTGCCTAATCCACTGGTTTTCATGCTCTCAGATCTGAAAGGTATTATGAGCAGGTTCTCTAGAAAGTTTATTTGGTACCCTGATTATACTGATAGCTGTAACAGAGCTTCCCTACCCAAACCTGAGCTTATAACAAAACTAAGCACATCCATTATCTGCTTCATAAATTCTAGTTCATTCATTTTTCTTCCAGTGTTTCAAATGTGTCATGCTCAATCTTATTCAAATTACAGCATTGTTACTTGATTAAATACTTATCCAATCAAATCTTGCACAAATATTTGGTGTATGGAGCACAGTTATTGACTAAAGCGCAGAGAAGTCCTTAGGCGACGGCTCTTAAGAATTTGGAAACAACTAAATTTACCATAGCTAGTGCTTTCTAGTTTTATTGAATGTAAAGTAGCTCCAATTGGAGAATTGTGATCTCTGCATTTCTCCCCGAGAGGACAGCAGTCTTGCAGATAGCATTGCTCCCAAAAAGTGACTGGACTAACAGGAACCTAAATTTTCAAAACTTTAGTTAGTTAAAGGCAACAGGAAGTATGTAGAATTTGTTCATATGGAAGGAGTTGACCACCGCATTTTGTATGCACACCTGTCTTACTCATTCACACATACTTTTAAGCAATATTGAAAGTACTGTGGACACCTTAGTCCCCAAATTTTTGAGCCTGTGAGCAATATTCAGATGTAAAAGGAGTTGGGGAGCAACACAAGCATAAAAAATGTTCTTGGGGTGCCAAATAAGTGCTGTGATTGTCCATTTGGTAGCCCCTATGTGGACTGTCAACCCACAGGAGGCTCTGTTTGGCAGTACACCTGGTTTTATGCAACCAAAACTTGCTTCCAAGCCAGGAATTCAAAATAAGAACCTGCTTTGAGGCCACTAGAAGCAACATCCAAGGGCTTGGTGAGCAACCTATTGCTCACAAACCACTGGTTGGGGATCACTGCCTTAGAACCTATGCTCTTGTAATTTACAGATACCTGAGGTGGTGCATGAAGGCAGGAACACAAGGTACCTCTTACTCTCTCTCTCTCTCTTTCTTGGGTGGGCAGACATAGCTCTCTCTTCCTGAGAGATGGACACACACGCTCACACATATATGAAACACAAACAGACACACAGACTGTCTTCTGAGACAATTCGGAGTCATACAATATGGGCACGGAAGCTGGGCCAGTCAGCTCTTTGATCAGTTGATCAAAAATAAAGTAGCTGGGAGCCTAAGCTGCAGGGAGGAAAGTTAGTAGAAAAATATGGATTATAGGAAAGGATCCAAAGCTCCTGTGTCATAGGATTCACATCCTCCTAACTTACATATTGGTTATGAGGAGGCCACATGCTTCCTAATGATATCAAACAGGGCCAGCCTATACCCACCAGTTAGGAGGAATGGTTCCTGGGGGACTGGAACATGAGACACCCCTCATGTTTGGTATCATTCTGATCACCCACATAAAAAGGTGACAGATACCAATACCCCATGTTGTGCAAGGAGGCTCCATACCCATTGATTGTATGCCTAGTGTTTCCCAACTCTTGCCTCAGAGGAAATTCCAAAAGTTGACTAAGTACCTAGGATTTTCTTAGTGTTTTTATTTCCTTTTATTTAATTCCCTGTTTTGCAATTCTATGTTTAATGTATGTCTTCTTTATAACATATTTTTTACATACATGCACTGTTAAACATAACATTTTAATACGTTTTGTACTTGTGCTCTAACAAACTCATCGTCCATATGAATGCTTGTGCCTAATTTTATTAACTCTTTGTATGTGTGGAAAGTTGCCTATTTATATGTTGAATAACTAGTATGGGTAGCAGGAAATTGTGGTTGAATGTAAATTAACCCATAACCTCTTAGGAGAGAGTGTTTGATGCATTGTTGTAGTGCGAGTTATTACTGTGATAGAGGGCAGGGGAATAGTCATATTAGGTTTCTATCGTCTTTTAATGATAGATGGTGGCAGCAAATTCATGTCCTGGGTGTTAGTATGTTTTGGGGTGACTGATGTTAGTCTAACCTGTGTGTAAGGTGATTGGGAGACTGAATGAAACCCCTAATATCCAAACCCAAGTGTTATATATGGTTGAGAGTACTGTTTTCATGACAATGACTAACAGACACACACCTATAATACACTTCTGTGTCTGTATCTGTGTAACCAAAAAAAAAATAAAAAATATTTTGACCTTATGTCAAAAAGAAGGTTATATTTTCCCTTGAAGACCAATTTTCTGATTTAACTCTTTAAGGGGCCCATTTACTAAGGGTCGAAGTGAATTCAAAGTGAATTTTCGAATTCAAAAACTTTGAATTTTGAAGAAATTTTTGGGTACTTCGACCATCAAATAGGCCAAAATTCAATTCGAATTGAAAAATCTTTAAATATTCGACCACTCGAAAATTGAAGTACTTTGACTTCGACACTTCGCCACCTTAAACCTGCCAAATTGCTATGTTAGCCTATGGGGACCTCCTAGAACCTATAGCCAGTATTTGGCTAAGGTTTAGAAGTTTTTTTGGAAAATCGATCGATCGATTAAATCGTTCGACTCGAACAATTTGGATTTGATTGAAAATGCCTAAATTTAATTTAAAAAAAACTTTGACTATCGAATTTGGAAGTTTTACCACTTCGAAATACGACCCTTAGTAAATTTGCCCCTAAGTGTAGCAAGCTCAGTTGCAAGTAGAAGAAAGTAACCGGAGGGTGTGGGGGGGGGGGGACAGACACCCACTCAACATGGGTGGCAAAAGCAGGACTGTTAAGTTGAGGAAACAGCAGGCTGGGCAGAATCAGGAACCAAAGGTCAAATAGGACAGGGTCAGAAGCAGGCAGAAGTTCATAAACGATAAGCAAGGTCAGGATCAGAGAACATTCAGTACTGGGCAACAAGCCAAGAAGATGAACCAGTAAGCTGAAATCAGGAACCAGGATTAGAATCCACAAAGTCAACAGGAGAGTGCTCAGTGATAAATTGCCTAGCTAGATGACCACTTTGGGGAGAATGTAATTAAAATCGCAAGTGTTACTTAAAGGAATTTTTCAGAGTAAAAATAAAAACTGGGTAAATAGATTGGCTGTGCAAAGAAAAAAAGTTTTCTATATAGTTAGTTAGTCAAAAATGTAATGTATAAAGGCTGGAGTGACTGGATCTCTAACATAATAGCCAGAACACCTGTTTTTCAACTCTCTTGGTCTACACTTATTACCAGGCAGTAACCAATCAGTGACTTAAGGGTGGTCATATGGGACATAACTGTTGCTTTTGAATCTGAGCTGCATATTGAGGATCAATTGCAAACTCACTGTCCCATGTGGCCCCCCTTTAAGTCGATGACAGACTCAGCGTTAGAGAGCTGAAAAACAGGAAGTAGTGTTCTGGCTATTATGTTACATATCCAGTCACTCCAGCCTTTATACATTACATTTTTGGCTAACTAACTATATTAGAAACATTTTTTATTTTGCACAGCCCATTTATTTACCCAGTTTTTATTTTTACACCTTTAAAAAGGTGTTTTTTGGAAATGTTTAGCGCTGTTCACAATGAAAAAACATTCGCTGGCAAAGGTTAGCGTTAATACCTCTGGAGTTTTGTTAAATATTTTGCCACTAAAAACACCTATGCTGAATTTTAATACATATTTGTGAATCTTCACAACAGGCATTTGGTTGCAAATTTTGGGAGGAAATCATTGAGGTCTGTAATCGTTCAAAAACACAAACATGGTCGCTAATGTTTGCAATGGTCTTTGCGAACGTTTGTTGCGCTAACGACACATATTACATTCCCCCTATGCGTTGAATCTAAGAATTCAGCCTCTCGTCAATACATTGTTTATGGCATCATCATGCACCTGCTACAATATGACTTCCCCTTTAAAGTAAAGGTATCAAAGACAATATTTGGCAATTATGCCCCTTTGTTCAACAGTGGATCCATTCAGTGTGACATTAGCCTTATATTGCACACAGGTCTCATTTTTTACCCATTGAGTCAGTACACAAAAAACCAGAGACCAGTGCTGAATGCAGAAAATAAATCCCAACCATTTAACACATGCTTTGCCCTATGAGTAAAACTGCACAGTGCAGCAAATGTGTTCATGTACCTATGGGTGCAGTGACCTGTGCAACTACAAAAGCAGCCTATATATTGTTTGAAAAGTAATATAAATCATTACAGGTATGGGACCTGTTATCCAGAATGCTTGAGACCTGGGGGTATATTTATCAAAGAGTGAAGTTAATAGTGAAGTTCCGCCACTAGAGTGAAATTCCGCTACTCTCCATTCATTTCTATGGGATTTTTATAGGCGTATTTATCAAAGAGTGAACTTTCACTTTCACCCATTGATAAATACGCCTTTCAAAATCCCATAGAAATGAATGGAGAGCTGCGGAATTTCACTCTTGTGGCAGAACTTCACTCTTTGATAAATTTACCCCCTGGTGTTTACCGGATAATCAATATATCCGTAACTTGTAACTTCATACCTTAAGCATACTAGAAATTATGTAAATATTAAATAAACCCAATAATCTGGTTTTGCTTCCAACAATGATTAATTCTATCTTATTTGGGGTTAAGTACAAGGTACTGTTTTATTACTACAGAGAAAAAGTAAATCATTTTTAAAAATTCGGGTTATTTGGATAAAATGGAGTCTTTGGGAGACGGCTTTTCTGTAATTCGGATCTTTCTGGATCATGGGTTTCCAAATAACAGTACCTGTACCAGTAATCTAATTAACAAAACATGTCTATTTGTTTTTCTGTTTCATAGCATCCCTTTATAACTTGTTTGGATATGCAAATTATGCTCAACAAATAGTCTGCTGCAACCCTAGCATACAAACTCTAACTATAAGGTGTAGGTCTTTTGTGACCACAGCGATTTCATCAAGAAGTTGTGCTTAGTGTAACTGCAGCAATTCAAACTAAGCCAGAAAATGTTCCTATGAAAATTTATTTTTCATCTGAAAAGACTTCCTTTGAATGTTTAAAGTGCTCTTTTCACCCAATGCTTACATAGTGACTGTGCAGATACATTTTATTTTCACACTTATAGCGCAATGACTGATGGCGAGATCTTGGTTGTGATTCTAATTGCGACCTCAGGCTCCTGACGCAGATTCAAGTCATTTTCGCTCACTAAGCAAAGAAATAAAAACGCACATATGTGAACGGTTCATAGACCAAGGGCCAAGGAATGACTTGGATTAGTCATGTGCAAAAAAGAATTAGCCATAATCCTGACAGTCACTGATTGAACTTTTTCTGTTGGTTGGCAGTCTGCCACATACATGAGTTGTGATAGTTTCTTGCTTTCCTGTTACCTCCTACTTAATCTGCTTTCTTCATTCTTCTGACCCATAGCAATGTCTGCTCTTTTAAACCAGGGGCGTTACTACAGAGGAAGCAGAACTTGCGGCTGCAGGGGGGCCCAGGTATAGGAGCACTATGAGGACTCCTGAAGCAGTATCTGACAGTCAAACTACCCGCATACACTAAGGGGCAGATTTATCAAAGGTCGAGGTGAATTTTCAAATGAAAAAAAGCTTTTTTGAGCTATTTTTTGTGTACTTTGACTAGGGAATAGTCCAAATTCGATTTGAATTTGAAAAAAAAGATTTTATCATGTACTGTCTCTTTAAAAATTAGACATCGACAATTCGCCTTTTAAAACCTGCTGAATTACTGTTTTAGCCTATGGGCAACCTCCTAGAACCTACAGTATTTGGAGTCAATTGGTGGACTTTGAAAGTCAAAGTTTTTTTGGGAAAAACTTTTAATCTAATTCAAACGAATGCGCTATTCATTCGATTTGTACGATTCGGGCCGAATACGGACCTATTTGACCGAAAACGACCAAAAAAAAAAACAAACAAACTTAACTTAATTTCGGTTGGTCTTTTTTAATTTGAATTTGGTAGTTTTTCCAATTCGAAATTCGACCCTTGATAAATATGCCTCTGGTTCTTAAAAATGGTACAGTATAACATGTACAGAAATACTATCCAGCTGTGAGAGATTAGTAAAGTGCTTTCAGACACAGTTTGGGTCCCCTGCCCATACACAATTCTAGGCAGCAACTGAATTTTCTGAATCTTCTTCCTTTGTGTTTATCTCTGAGGAGATCACAGTAGATTAGGGGATACTAGTGCATGACAGGAAGATGTAGAAATCCTTTCTCAATGTTTATAAGAATACTATATATACAGTATTTGAAATGTGCTAGATGAAGAGCTGTTGTGTATTTTTCAGTGGAAAGTGATACTGGAGGTTTGGGGAGCACAAACCTACAGATCATGTGTCATCAACCTTACTGTGTTACCTTAAAGGGATACCGTCGCAAGAAAACAAACGCATCAGTTAATCAGCTTTTTAAAAGAGCAAACAGATTTTTTTTATATTGTGAAATTTGGCGTAACGCTAGACATGATGTCCATTTACCAGGTGCCCCCAGTCATGTAACTTTGACATGCGACTACTCTTATAAACTCCAGTCACTCTTTACTGCTGTATTGCAAGTTGGTGTGATATCACCCCTCTCTCTCTCCCCCCCCCAGCAGCCCATCAAAAGAACGATGGGAAGGGAACAAGATAATAGCTACCTGACACCGCTGCTGAAAAATTCAGATGACTGAACTGAGCTAATCGGCTAATAGCACTGCTTTTAGCAAGTGGTTGAACATGCAAAACTGCCTTAGAATAATTTAGAGTGGCTTCAGGCATTTCTCTGCCTGCTAAAAATACACTATGGAAAATTTGTCATATGTACCATTAGCCTGAATTAGCTTGTACAGTAAAGGAGTTGTTGATATATACACACACAGTATGCACTTGTAAATTATGGTACACTGGCTTCTATGAACACCAGATCATAAATACATTATACAATGAGGGGGAGGCGTAGTAAAACCAAAAACTCATTAAATACAAGACAGGCAATGATTTCTGACACCACAGACCCCTAACCCTTCCAAAAAACAGGGTTTCTGAAGGCTGGAAAAGATTTGAGCATTGAGTTCAAAAGAAGAAGAGAAGTCAGAAATTGTTTGTATTGTTCCCTAGTGCCATCTAGTGGCAGACATAGAATAGCAGCCAAGCAGTAGAAACTTTCCTTTGCTAGGACACGACTTGGGTCGTATTGAAGTACAATGAGAAGGGGAGAAACAATAGCTGCTTTAGAGCAGTTCTTTTCTGTAGTGCTGGCTCCTTCTCAAAGCTCAGAATTAGGCACAATACACTGAGATGGCTGCCTCCATGCCAATATTACAGCTAAAAAATAAAATAAAATTACATTTTGTTGGTTCAGCAATAACATTTTTTATTGTAGGGTGAATCATTTGCAATGTAAACATTGTAATTTAGAAATAAAAAGTAAACCGTAAAAATCATGACAGAATCCCTTAAATTTGTGTGGAGTTTACAATTTACTCCTTTATCCCTTCTTATTTGTTTGGGAGACAAACATTAATCCCCATCGATTTGAACAGAACCTACCATTACTTTACCTTACATGGGGAGATACTGGCTGTCAGTTCAGCCTTTCTAGAATGAACTGGCAGCCTCTTTGTGAGGCCAAATCAATCTCCACTCCAATGAATATGTGGCTGAGGATTGTACAGATATCTGTTGTGCTGGATGAAAACAAACCATCTGTAGTTCACTGTAAAACATTCAGAATATTGCATCTTCCTAGTAATTGTGTACTTCACTAACATTTGTTTCTTTGTTTTCAGGTAATTTTTAGATGCCAGATTGTATTTGAAAACACAGATTTCCTGTTAGGTTTGCTTCAGTGGTAAATCATTATACACACGGATACAGGAGACTAAAGGTTAGGAATGCTGCCTTTCTGTATATTAAATAGCACAATCTAAGGCTGTTGTCTGGTTTTTCAACTTGTCTTAAAGTGGCCATATATGGGCTGATAAAAGCTGCCGACAGACCGTGTATGGGGCCCTCCAACGGGGTTCCCCGATCGATATCTGGCCGAAAGTCGGGCAGATGTCGATCTGTTCGTTGATGCGGCCCCGCAATCCAACTGCCTGTTACCCATCGTTAGGATCTGATCATTGGGCCCTAGGGGTGGGCATATCGGGGGAGATCCGCTTGTTTCGCTACATTGCCAAACGAGCGGATCTCTCCCTGATATGCCCACCTTAAGATATTAGCCTGCATAGGACTGTTATCAGTATCCATTTATTTAGATTGCACTAGGCATTTTGCATTGGCCCATTCTAGTATATGTAGTGTATATACAAGGGAGAGGGGGCTCCTATTATCACCTTTCACAGATGCAATGACCATCATTTTTTAAAAGTAGGTTACCCACAATGCATTGTAACATGGAGTTAAAGGTGAACTGTGGCTTTAAAATAAGGCAATAAGTGTATTTTGTACACTTGATCAAGGGCATTGGCATGAAATATGTTTTTACTAAATAGAAGGTGTATTACAGTTATTTACTAACCAGAGCTGGCTTCCTGTTTTCTCTTTAGACTGGCTATGCCTGGTACAAAATATTGTTGGCTAAGGACAATATTAGACTGTAGTTAATATCCCCGACTGTTTTTTTTTTTAGGCTTTTATGTGGCCCCAGGAATCTAATCAGGGAAAAGTCAGCATGTATAATGATGTGGCCAAATGAGCAGAGACTTCCAAATGTTTCCAATTTGTGGTATAGACTGCACAAGTTGTGGAAATCCTCTTTCTTACTGTATTTGTGTGTAAATAGTGTCAGTTTCAATGCACAGTGCAAATAACAGGCATTAGCGTGTGGCATGTCAGTTGCATGTCTTAAACAACCTGTGCTCACCACAATTTCTGGTACAGGGGCAGAACTAAAAAGGAAGTAAATCCTGCAGCTGGGGGGGGGCAGAGGTATTGGGGGCCCATGAAGGCCTAATTACTGAGCATTTTCAAAATATATTGGTAAAACAGGGCAACCTTTGAATATGTTTTGGGCCCTAAAATTAATTTGCTGTGGGGCCCAGTAACATCTAGTTATGCCACTGTTACCGTGCATGTATATGCAGGAGCAAATATCTTTGTTAATAGAATATTTTCATCCATTTTTGTGCTGTACACTTATATCTGCAAGTGAGCTTTCAGGTCTTCCTGTTTAACCCTGATTTACAGTCATATGAAAAAGTATGGGAACCCCTCTTAATTCTTTGGAGTTTTGTTTATCATTGGCTGAGCTTTCAATGATAAACAATAATAATACATAACATGCCTTATGGAAACAGTAGTATTCAGCAGTGACAAAGTTTATTGGATTACCAGAAATGATACAATTTGCATCATAACAAAATTAGACAGGTGCATAAATTTGGGCACCCCAACAGATATATTACATCAATATTTAGCTGAGCCTCCTTTTGCAAATGTAACAGCCTCTAGACGCCTCCTATAGCCTTTGAGGAGTGTCTGGATTCTGGATGGAGGTTTTTCTGATCATTCGTCCATACAAAATCTCTCCAGTTCAGTTCAATTTGATGGCTGCTGAGCATGGACAGCCTGCTTCAAATCATCCCATAGATTGTCAATGATATTCAAGTCGGGGGACTGTGACTGCCATTCCAGAATATTGTACTTCTCCCTCTGCATAAATGCCTTTGTAGATTTCAAAGTGTGTTTAGGGTCATTGTCTTGTTGGAATATCCAACCCCTGCGTAACTTCAACTTTGTGACTGATGCTTGAACATTATCCTGAAGAATTTGTTGATATTGGGTTGAATTCATCTGCCCCTCGACTTTAACAAGGGCCCCAGTCACTGAACTAGCCCCACCAAATGCAACAGTAGGTAGCAGGTGTTTTTCTTGGAACGCGGTGTTCTTCTTCCACCATGCAAAGCACTTTGTTACCTCAATTTTTGTCTCATCAGTCCAAAGCACTTTGTTCCAAAATGACTGTGGCTTGTCTAAATGAGCTTTTGCATACAACAAGTGAATCTGTTTGTGGCGTGAGTGCAGAAAGGGCTTCTTTCTCATCACCCTGCCATACAGATGTTCTTTGTGCAAATTGCACTGAATTGTAGAACGATGTACAGATACACCATCTGCAGCAAGATGTTCTTGCAGGTCGTCTGTAACCATTCTTACAATCCTCCACATATGCCGCTCCTGTATTTTTCTTGGCCTGCCAGACCTGGTTTTACAGCAACTGTGCCTGTGGCCTTCCATTTCCTGATTACATTCCTTACAGTTGAAACTGACGGTTTAAACCTCTGAGGTAGCTTTTTGTAGCCTTCCCCCAAACCATGATACTGAACAATCTAGTGTTTGAGGATCCCATGCTGTCACTCTTCAGAGGAGAGTCAAACAGAAGCACAACTTGCAATTGGCCACCTTAAATACCTTTTCTCCAGATTGGACACACTTGCCTATGAAGTTCAAGGCTTAACAAGCTAATCCAACCAATTTGGTGTTGCCAGTAATCAGTATTGATCAGTTACATGTATTCAAATTAGCAAAATTACAAGGGTACCTACATTTTTGCACAGACAGTTTTTCACATTTGATTTAATTTCATACGACTGAATACGGCTTCACTAAAAATCTTTGTTTAGAAAACACCCCAGTACATTCCTGGGAAATGAAAAACATACCACTCTTTTTTGTTGAAAGTGGCGTAAATTATAATGCAGGCTGAGAGGGGTTCCCAAACTTTTTCATATGACTGTATATATATATGTACTGTCTATTTCTATTATGTATTTTCCAATTTGAACTTACTCATATCATATTGAAGAGCTTTTCCTATTTGTACAAAAACATGAACATTTTTTCAGAGGAATGCTGATTTTCAGGCTTTTTTTTTTAAAATGTCTCCCAGCCCTACAACTAAATGAAAGTATAACTCTCACCTTCCATGGAGACTGAAGTAGAGTTGCCCATTCATTTTGTGAATAATTTAAGGGTTGAGGCAGAGAACTGTAAAATAAAAAAAAGTTAATAGCATGCAAAGAGGAGACACTAGGTCAAAGGGGGGAAGATCCATTCATTCACCAAGCAAGCAGATCTAGATAGAAAAATATTATATAGATTTTATTTTATTATTAGCATGCTCAATGCACTTTATTAATATTTATACATTTATTATAAATTTAGACCCATCTAAGTACTATCCAAAGAAAGGTACAAATATCAACATTGTGTCCTTGATCTTTGTGACGTGGGACAATATTAGGTTTTCAGGATCTGAAAAGTTGGATATTGTATTTTATTATGGTCAAAGTGCTCACCTGAACCCTAGTGTCAGACAACATAATATTAAAGGGAAAATATAACCTCATTCACTTCATGAGCTCATTCAATTGGGTTTATATAGGAAATGGAATTAACACTATCTGAAAATCTAGACATAAACATAAATGTATTTTTATTCTGCCAAACATACAAGATTCCACAGAAGAAAACCATGATACCCGTATGAGTAATTCAGGAATTGCAGGCGTGCCATTGCCCTAAGAAAGCCAATCACAGCACAAGATGACTTATCTGCAGAAGGAATTAGCAAAGGAATGTAGACATGACTCAGCTGAGCAGATGATCATTGATAAGACACGTGGGAAGTCTAATCATCTGTATTACATAAAATGGACCTTTAAAAAGGCACGTGGGGGGTTTAGTAAAAAGGACAGAAGGAAAGATGGTAATGTCTCCAGCTTACCAGCCTTGGGAGGGAATACAAATGTAGTAAAGGCTATGTGCTGCAGCATTACAGTGGTTTTATAAGTAAAATGGCATTTTCTAAAAAACCTTGAATACACAGGCTACCTTAGAAATACATTTGTTTTTATGGATTCTTTTCAGGTGATGAAAAATCTTTTAAAGTATGTGCTAAGGGTAGTAAACCAACCTAACTTGATATGGAAATTGGACATTATTACTAGAAATATATAAGCTCCCTTGTTCAACAAATTTATCATACAATGTAAGAGTAGAAACGGGAGTAATAGCACATCTTGATTACAGTGGGTGCATGCAAGCGATTAATTTAGTAAATCTTCAGCCCACTGGCTTCACATAAGCATTTGCAGTCCTAGTTCAACACCCTCACTGGTGTACACATGAACTGGCTTCCACTGGACACAAATCCCAGAATCCTCTCTGGGGCTCACTCAAGACACTCAGTCTCCTGGGTGGGTTTTCTCTCTTCCTCTCCAGTCCTTTTGGAGCTCTCTCCAACACAGGGGGAATCACCTCCTTTCTGCACTTGGAGGTGTCCGCGGCCCCTCACAACTCTGAGGTGTAGTTTCACACCTCCTTTTAACTACAGCTTACCTGTATTTAATTACCTAGCTGCCACTAGCTTGGTAGCTGAAAACCCTTAATGGAGCAAGTATTGGAAGACCCACCCTGCTCTTCTCCATTCATTCCAGGGACCCATTATCCAGCTTTTTCTGAGCTGGTAAACACACAGCGTTACTTGCTGCAGGCATTTTCTCTGGAATTTACTATTCACCAGTCTTATACTGGTGAAATATACACATAATCAATGTCTTCACATACAGCAGTGCTAGTGCATCTTATACCCAAAGTTTATTATCCGCCCTTGATAGAGCTAGCTATATCTTTCCATCTTCAGCTGACCAATCCTCTGTTCCAACAGACAAATCAACTGACACATTATCATGTGCTGTGCCTCTGCAACTGTACACAGGTCAAAAATGTGAAATAAGCCCAAAAGCTAATATACATATTCATACTAAACCATGCGTCTGCAATTGTTTAGAGGATGCATACAATAACTTTAGGCTATGCTTGTTTAATATATTACAAACCTGAGACCTAAAGCTTAAGTAAAGAAGTATGATTTGGAGTTCGGTTCCAGCCAAAGGGAACCACAGCCCTTTAGCAGTAAATAGCAATGCCCTTAGTAGCTCCCCATCTTTCTGCTGATTTTACATAGTTACATAGTTAAATAGTTCAACCCCTCCAAATGAAAACCCAGCATCCATACACACACCCCTCCATATTTTCACATAAATTATATATACCAATATCTACACAATAGCCTTATTATCTTGTCCAAGAAATCATCCAAGCCCCTCTTAAAGGCATTAACAGAATCAGCCATCACAATATCACCCAGCAGTGCATTCCACAACCTCACTGTCCTTACTGTGAAGAACCACCTACGTTGCTTCAAATGAAATTTCTTATCTTCTAGTCTAAAGGGGTGGCCTCTGCTACGGTGATCCACTTTATGGGTAAAAAGGTCCCCTGCTATTTGTCTATAATGTCCTCTAATGTTTTAATGAGAAAACAACCCCAACCTTGACAGTCTCCCCTCATAATTTAAGTCTTCCATTCCTCTAACCAATTTAGTTGCATGTCTCTGCACTCTCTCCAGCTGATTTATATTCCTTTTAAAGACTGGAGTCCAAAACTGCACTGAATACTCTAGTAGGGGTCTAGGGACCTAGTACATGTGGTACTCCACTAACAACGCTGGTCCAATTAGAAAATGTTCCATTTACCACCACTCTTTGTAGTCTATCTTTTAACCAGTTCTCTATTCATGTACAAATACTATGTTCCAGACCAACATTCCTTAATTTAACTCTAAACTTCTGTGTAGCACTGTATCAAATGCTTTAGACAGGTCTAAGTAAATCACATCCACTGCCATCCCAGAATTGAGGTCCCTGCTTACCTTCTCATAAAAACAATTTAAGTTGAGGTGTGGCCAAGATGGCGTCGTGAGCAGACGTGTTGACAAGAGCTCGCAACAACCTAAATATCCTGAAAGATACTATGATAGTGGGGAAAGCAAATATAACCCCCCCCTCACAAGCGACTTTAAGATGGGGAAACTAAATCCACGGGGGAAGTCAGAACAAGTTCAGAAATTGGATAAATATCGGCAAACTCCACACTCCGATCCAGACCACATGGAAAATCAGCAACACCCGATCCGCCAACAACAAGCCAAGACTCAGCGGTATTGGAGCCTTCGAATGCTGAAATACTAGCAGCAATAACAACAGCGCAACTGGAATCCATAAAGGTGGATACCTCCCTCCTGCGACAATATCTGCAGACATTGTGGGAGCGAACCATGGAGGCAGAGGCCCGCATATTGATCATCAAGGACACCATAGCCATCGAGGACACCATAGCCCCGGTATCATCACAACCCTACAACAGAAAGTAGCTATACTATCAGCCCAAGTGGAGGATTTGGAAAAACGCAACCGTAGGAATAACCTGCAAATAGTGGGTGTGTGAGGGAAAAGCTCCCGAGGCCTTTGCGGAAACATGGCTGAAGCAGACATTAGGAGACAAGGTATTTTCCAACATCTTTATTACTAAAAGAGTCCACCGTGTCCCCACTCATCCCCTACCCCCAGGGGCCCCACCGAGACTGCTTATCATGCGGTTCCTAAATTATAGGGACCGCGATGTGGTGATGATTGCAGCCAGAAAAAAGGGCCAACTAACACACAACGGAACACATATCTCAATCTATCCGGACTACTCTCAAGTGGTTCAAAAGCAGAGAGCTTCCTACCAAGGGTTAAGCGAAGGCTACGCAGCACGGGTATCATCCACTCTATGCTATACCCAGCCAAACTTCGTGTGGTGCAAGGAGACGGTACTCATTTTTTTCTAACAGCGGAAGACACTGACAAGTGGCTCAACACCTTACAACCACCACGTCGGAACAGTCCACAATGCAATGGCAGCGGATCAGACCGAGGGAATCCTGCCTAGATCACTGAATCAAGGAGTACAACTAACATGGCGGTATGTACCTATATGTAAAGACACCAGCATGGGAAAAAGAAACTTGTACGAGACTATCATGGCAAATGGCGCAGTGAAAGGAGAGGGGGCTGTGTGAACGGAATTTGAGGCCCACATGTCACGAATGACCGAAGTAAATACTGTGCACTCAGACACTTCGATGAGAAGGCCCTACACCCACCCTCCACACGAGACACTACATGGAGATATACAGCATTTTAATGCGCAGAGGTAAAGGGGAATATACTTCTTGTCATATGTTGACATTAACTATGAATATGGTGCTGGACTTCACCCTCTCTTCAGCATGATTACAATAAACTTTGTTGGCCCCACGGAGCGAGTCAAGAATAGCAGGTGCCAATCGGCCTATTGGGCCACTTCAAGAAACAAACTGTTTATTGCACATAACATTACAGTTGATTTAGTTCTATGTTTAAGAAGCAAGTGAAAGTTGTAAGCTAAGGATCTGAGGGGAAAGAGGTAACAAAGGGACCCCCCAAAATGTACTAGTCCTACTAGAAACTGCACAGGTTGAAGTGCAACAAGGTCGACAATTGGTTATTCATCTCAGTAAGTTCAAAATTCGGGGTATAGGCTCACCCAAGTTTGGGGGGTGGGCAGGGTGGTGTGGGCAAATTGCCATGGGTCATCATCTAACAAGCATTGACAAAGATACTACAACCATGGCAGTGAGGGGAACATTTTTCTATGTTTCATGTTTTCTTTTTATGCAGTCAACATTAACAAAGGTAAATGTTATGCTATGCTATAAGGGGCCATGACAATAAAGATGTAGCTTTAACAGACATGCAATATAGCATAATTATTATAGTTGGTGGTTATATATGCATGATAATCTCCTGAAAAGGATTTAATGGACTGCAATGTCTTTACGTCTTTATTTTCTGTCATTATAATTTATTGTCTTTATGTCCAGGTCTAGTGTACATAAAAGTTAACCAATAAATATCTTAAAAAAACAAACAAAAACAATTTAAGTTTGTCTGGCAAGATCTGTTACGCATAAAACCATGCTGGCACAAACTTATAGTATTATGATTTGCTATGAAGTCCAGTATTCCTACCACTGACGTCAGACTAACTGGCATATAGTTTTGAGGCTGAGAACGGGATCTCTTTTTGAATAGTGGCGCCACATTAGCAATTCCAGTCTCTCTGCACTATGCCAGACCTCAATGAATCCTGAAAAATTAAGTAAAGAGGTTTGGCAATCACAGAGCTAAGTTCGCTAATTACCCTGGGATGAATACCATCTGGCACCGGACCTTTGTTCTTAACATGTTCTAGTATCTTTCGAATTACCTCATGTGTGAACCATGCATCATTAGTTGTATTACTAGAATTGGGACTATTAATAAGGAAACCTTCATTAGCTGGTTCCTCATTTGTGAAGACAGACAAAAAATATGAGTTCAGAATCTGTGCTTTTTTTTGTTCTCATCAACCAGCTGACCCCCCTCTGATATTAAAGATCCCACCCCATCCTGCTTAATTTTTTTAATATTAACATATTTGAAACATAATTTTGGATTCTTTTTACTGCTTGCTGCAATATCCTTTTCCATATTGATTTTATTTTGCCTTTTTGCATGATTTATTGGCCTCCTTGTACCTTATAAAAGATTTGGCTGTCCCAGCTAACATGAAAGCCTTAAAAGCATGTATTTTCTTACCCTCCTCAACACCAACACTTCTATTGAACCAAAAGGCATTGCTTTGCAATGACGTTCCTTGCTTACAAGGGGAATATACTGACGTGTATATTTATTAAGCAGCATTTTAAAGACTTCCTATTTTTGTTCTGTTTTTAACCCTGTGAAAAGCATTTCCCACTTAATATGTTGCAGAAATGCTCTTATATGTAAAAGTTTGCACATCTGAAATTTAGTGTTTTAGCTAATCCCTTATAGAATTGCTTCTTAAACAGAATCTCAAAGGAGACCATGTTATGATCACTATTCCCTAAATGCTCACCCACACAAATGTTAGAGATGAGTTCAGTATAATTAGTTATTACAAGATCCAAAAAAGAGTTATTCCTAGCAGGTTCTTGAACGAGCTGGAAAAAAAAGTTTTCATTTCAGCATATTTACAAAACTACTAGCCTAATAAATTGACCTAGTTGTGAAGCCATTGTGAAGCTGTTGTCATTTACAGAGGCCCCTTGTGGTCTTGTGCAAGTTAAATCACTGTATTAGAGGCCCCTGTATTATTTTTCTAAAATTAATTCTTGCATGTTATAACTGTGTGCTCATACTTTCATTTCTTGCTGGAAACCCCTGAAGTGTATCCCTTGGAACATATACTCCAGTGTCTCCAATTATTTGCCAGCGGGTAAGAACTCTATGAAATATTGTCTTTGCTAAATAAATGCTTCCATTTTTACACTATAAACTAAACATATACTGATGTTGTAGCACTGCATGAATTTAATACAGTACATATACAGCAATAGTAGAAAGTAGTAATGTGTAAGCCACAGTATGAAAAATAATGAAAACTCCTGTCAAATAACTATATAGTTTCAGAAAAAGATCTATTATTGGCTAATTGAACATTCGCTTCAAGCTTTCAGGACAGTAACAGCAACAGCAGGCTTGGGGGTTTTTAACCTAATTTTCTAGGGAAAAGGGCAATGGCCAAGTGACAAGAATCATAGTGAACTGTATAAAGGTGGCCATACACGGGCCGATAAAAGCTGCCGACAGACTAAGTCGGCAGCTTATTGGCCCATGTATGGGGGCCCCCGACGGGCTTCCCCGATCGAGATCTGGCCGAAAGTCGGCCAGATCTCGATCGGATGGGATTAAAAATCCCGTCGGATCGCGGGCGCATCTGTTCGTTGATGCGGTCCCGCGATCCGACCGCCGGTTTGCGAATGCTAGGATCCGATCGTTGGGCCCTAGGGCCCACGATCGGATCTGCCCGACATTGCCCACCTCAAGGTGGGCATATCGGAGGGAGATCCGCTCGTTTGGCGACATTGCCAAACGAGCGGATCTATCCATGTATGGCCACCTTAAGACATGCTTGGCGTCCTCCAAGATAAACAATATAGTCAAAAGAATCCAGAAACCTTCTAAAAACACATGCCCGGCCTCAGTAAGAACACTTACTGCTGGGTTCCAAACTGTCATTGGAAGTAGCTTTAGCACAAGGATTAGCTGTTAGGGTCATGGGTGACAAGCATTATGTAAAGGGCTGCTTTGTGGCCAAGCTATGTTCTCTGCACCTCATACCTGATTTTTAATTTTCCACAAGGTGCAGCCATTGCCCAGGATGCTAGTGCTCAGTGCATGAGTGCTAAGGGGAGCAATTTTTCTCTCCAGACTCTATAATCCATGGAACTTGAGTAACGACTGGATCTGCATTTTCTGTTTTATACTCTTGGGCTTTGCATGAGCAGCTATGCTCTGTTCTGATAGGCATAACTGACTATACTATAAGACAGTAAATTAATTAGGCTGAATAAGCAAAACCCTTAGATGCTGAGGTGGGGAAATCTGAGTGCAGTTCACTAATTAGGGTAAAAAGTTATTAGTCAATGAAATGTAAAGAACAGGAAAGGTCAACTTTAATTATTTGTCAAATGGATTTTCTAGTTATATAGGATATCTTTTATGCTCCTGTATCATAAGATTTTGGTAAAGTAATATCATTTTGGTGCATAGTTGAGTACATGAAAAATGTACTCATTATCATGCTTATTAGCCCAGTAATTGGTGTTTATGTTTGCTGTAAGGAAGCACTACAAGAAGCATCGTATGTCTAGAAGATGGTTATATTTTTGTAGTAACCATTCTTTTAGATTTTGTTCAAATCTAGATATTGAAGGTTCACCAATGAAGAAACCATATGCAGAATGTATATTCATTCCCTTTGTACTTATAGCTCTAGCAGTGGAACATGGTCAGATGTCAGTCTCCTGTATATAAAATGACAACTACAATTAAAGGTTTCTTGCATAAAAGTCACTCCAGAATTCATAAAATACATATTTCACATTAATAATCTTCTGTATTTTTTTATTAAGTAATAGCCCCACTGTGATCAGCTCCCTAGTGCAATAAGGCACAAAACAATCTGCAACAGTGGAAGCATCTAAATATGTAAAAGTAAACAATGGTCCGGGACCAGATGGTATTCATACCGAGGTACTACACCAAAGCTTCCTTTGGTGCCAAAATATTGGCAGATTGCTAATGTGGTGCCATTATTGAAAAAAGGTATCCCCCAAAAAAATATAGGCCTGTTAGTTTGACATCAGTGGTAGGAAAGCTTTTGGAGGGGTAATAAGGAATATGCCAGCATAGTTTTACATAAAATAAATCATGCTAGATAAATTTAATGACCTTCTATGTGGCGGTGAGCAGAAGCCTATACTCTGCAGTGGACATTATTTACTTAGATTGTGCTAAAGCATTTGATACAGCTCCACACAGAAGATTATTGATTAAATGAATCGATATTGGCCCAGAACATAATATTTGTATTTGGGTAGAGAATTGGCTGAAGGATACATTACAAAAGGTGGCGTTAAATGCTACATTTTCTAATTGAGACAGTGTTGCTATTGGAGTACAGGGGTCTATCCCTGGTACTTTGCTTTTTCATTTGTTTTTCATTTGTTTATGACTTTGGAAGGTTGTAAGTACTGGTAAAAATAAGTCTCAGACACCTTATTACAATAATGTTAATTATAAAAAAATGTATTTTGTAGTAATGCATTACTACTAATGTGCTAAATATCCATGAATTCGAATCATTAAGCTTAACCAACAACGTGATGGTAATGAATAAATAAATATTTTCTATAAATAATTATTTTCAAAGTGATTTGAGTAAACTGGAGAATTGGGCAGCAAACAGTCAAATGGGATTGACGGTTTGTCCTTGTTTTGCAGCAATCCCCTGTGCCAGTATATTTGTATATTTTTCCAAGTAAGTGCAGTGAGGTTGCGCAGCAAGGTGATGCTGTGATGGCACAATCTGTTAATTCCTTTAAGAGTGGCTTGGATAATTTTTAACAACTGGTATATAATTGGGATTATAAATATATATAAAGATGACAATTGCAGAGTCCCATCAAGCAAAGCTTCATAGTGTAAAATAAAAAAAAATGGATCAAGTTGGTGTTATACTATTGCTGACATTCTTTTATCACAAAATTTGTCATATTGGATTTTATCCCACGAAGAGTTTGACTTCTGTTTAGAATACCGTAATTCTTCGCTCTGCAGTTTCTTTGCAATAACAGTCAAGGGTCTATTGTCTATTGTCTGGAATCATGGCAATAAAAAATGACCATTCATAACATGCATGATTTAATTTAATTGCCCCCAAAGATGACCTGAAAATGATCTGAAGATAATTTACTACAAACATACAGTTGATGTAGAACACAGAAGCCAACTTGTAAAAGAAAAATAATAAGATAAGGTTGTGTTTATATCATTAGACATCAGAGGACAGCAATGCTGGAAATTCTTCAAACCATATTAAGTAAATAAATATTTGCTTTATAACAAAACTGAGTAGTTCTTCAAACATTATTAATTTAAAAACAAGTCTTACAACAGTACTGAAGACTTTGGGGCAGACCAGAGGCAGTCATAGGTGTCTCCTATGACTAAGTACCAGAGGGTATGAATCGCGTAAGGTGGGCCATGTAGGGTCAGTATGTACTATTTTTTATGTGACACATAATAAAAAAACTTTTTGAATTTTAACTACTAATTGAGCCTTGGGATATATATCTTTGATATATATTTTTCTACATTTTGGCTGCTTTTGAACCAGGACAAGTCCCTCTGGCTCGGCTTGGATTCACAGGAATCAGCTAAATGGATTTCCCATTAGAAATAGAGAATAACAGACCAGAGGCAGAACAACTAGTAAGTATATTGCCGGAGTGGCTGAACTACCTGGGGAGCATGGGGTCCGATTGCACCAGGGCCCGCACCCCCTTAGGGTGCAGTTCTCACGTCCATGCAGCTGCCATCGTTTCCTGAAGTCAAGGTAAAAGTTCATGTTTCAGCAGAACACTTGATTGATTATTATGTTTTTTTATATGTTTATATGTTCTGTTCACACAGTGCTTTACAGATAATGTTCAGCATTCACATAAGTCCCTCCCCCAGTGAGTGAGTTGGCAGTCTGGGCCTGGACGTGACTATTATGGGACGTCACCTGACTATGGGTTTCAAAATAGCTTAGAAAACAATTATGTCATTAAGCATAGGCCCTTCCTTGAAGTAGACTGCTCACTGTGCATGTGCGATCTTAACTTAGACAGGGAAATTTGAAAAAAACGAGGGATAGTCATATAGTGGCAGGAGGGGTTGTCTAAATCAGGTAACTCCTGGGAAAACAAGGGATGCAGGCAGCTCTGAAAACATCTTCTTCCTAAGGCTTAGGGGACTTAAAATCATTTTGCTGTGGGATTCATAATCTTCTAGTTACTCAGATGCAATCTTTACTTGTCCCTTTGGTATCGGGAAAGTCAATAATGTATTTATTTTCTCACAGGTTAATGTGTTGTGAATGATAAATACCGTTTTTTTAGCTGATATTTTAAAACCCTCAGTCAGGTCAAAAGTCTACATTGTCTGTGACAAATTGAATGAATAACAATGTATGGTTTTTAATCATACATTTTCAGAAGGTGGCCAGTGGATAGACTTTGATCTGGAAGAGAGGATGGGGCAGGGAATGTTGACAGCTCTGAGAATATCTTCTTCCCAAAGTTTAGGGGACTTAAAAGAAAACTATACCCCCCAAACAATGTAGGTCTCTATTAAAAGATACTGAGTAAAACAGCTCATGTGTAAAACCCTGCTTCATGTAAATGAACCATTATCATAATTATATACTTTTTTAGTAGTATGTGCTATTGGGTAATCATAAATAGAAAATTGCCATTTTAAAAAATAAGGGCCGCCCCCTGAGATCGTACGATTCACTTTGCACACATACAAACCACATGTAAGGTCACATGAGCCAATTAACAGACAGAGTTCTGCCTTTTGCTTCCTCACTTCTTCCTGTTACAGTTAGTGTTGTAGTATTTCTGGTCAGGTGATCTCTGAGGCAGCACAGATAGAGTCACGAAATGGTGGTTCAAGGCAAGAGATGTAAAAGGGCAATATTTATGTAAATATATATTCCAGTTTGGTAAGATTCTTTAATATTTCATTCAATTTGATATAAACTATCTGTTGTTTAAGTATTCATTTTGGGGGTATAGTTTTCCTTTGAAATGAATTTGCTGTGGGCTCATAAACTTCTACTTTCTCTACTGCAGTCTACTGCAGCCACGAGTTCAGTTCTACTGAACACCAATGTTTTTTTATTTTATTTTATGAAACCCCTGGCCACCAAGGTGGTATTTTAATATTCTATAGGCCCATGCCACCAATGTTTTTTTAAAAAATATTCTCTGGGGCCCCAATGTTTCTTTTAAATATTAATTAATAAAAAAAATTTAAATAAAAACTTATACGGGGGGCTCTGTCGCCAACATTTCTTTTAACTTATGGGGGGGCCCTGACCAGCAATGATTTTTAAAAAACTTTTTTGGGGGGCCCTGGTGCCACCGTTTTTTTTAACTTATAAAGGGACCAGGACCATCAATGGCTTTTAATAACTTACAGTGTGGGGGAGTTTATTGTTCTTAGAGCTGATGTCTGTGTAATTTTAACTAGTGTGGACAGAATCTAGGGTGGGGCCCAGAAAATGTTGTTGTACGGACCCGTGATTTCTAATGGCGGCCTGGGTATAATGAACAAACTTCCCACTTTCAGGAATCATATTGGGGAGTTCCCCAGAGCAGCCCACCCTCAGTAAACACTCACTGACTGACACAGAGTCATAATGATGTCAGAGTCACGTGGCGCAGCCCTGAGTCTAATCACAAGGGGAGTAAGTCTCGCTTTAGGGAGGGGGAGGTGAGTGCCTGGCAGAGAGTTCACAGTCGAGAGAAGCAGCAAAGCGAAGTCAGACGTTACAAGTTACTGGAGAGGAGAAAGGTAAGGGGAGGTGGCTGAGCTACAGGGAGCGGGACAGAGAGAGAGAGTGAGTTCTGTGTAGAATCCCGAGGGAGCAGCTGTTTGTCGGGCGCTGCCCAGCGAGGAGTTCCACATAGTAAGGACTAAAGCCTTCTTTATCCCGTTACAGGCTCAGCTGCAGGATGGCGGTGGAAGGGGGAATGAAATGTGTCAAGTTCCTTATGTTCTTCTTCAACTTCGTGTTCTGGGTAAGGCCGTTTCTATTCATCGCTCATAGGGCTGAGCCAATGGGAAGCCGCCGCCTGGGAGGCTACAGGGTCTCTGGGCTTGTTACATTCACACTGGCACCGAGCGCTCGGGTTAGCGGCGCAAAGTCTGATCGTGTTCCTTTCGCCACAGCTTTATAGAGACTGTTCGGTAGTTTTCTAGCCACGGTATCTCCTAATGGGCAGCATCTTCGAGACTGATACGGGAAATGGGTCGTTGTCTCTTTAATTTAATCTTATCAAGGGATACAACTGCCTGGCCTTGGCTGCTGACAGTCATGTGACCTGCACCGCCTGTTGCGCCGCAGGGGGGTCGTGTGTTCTCTCTCTCCAGCTTCATTTATTCCCACCAGGTCCTGCATTTCTCACTTTACCATTCATATTGTCCACTTAACCTGTGCCAGCTACCTCCAATCTGTACCTATACCAGCATATTACTATCCCCAATCTGTATCTATACCATCATATTACTATCCCCAATCTTTATCTATACCATCATATTACTACCCCCAATCTGTACCTATACCAGCATATTACTATCCCCAATCTGTATCTATACCAGCATATTACTATCCCCAATCTTTATCTATACCATCATATTACTACCCCCAATCTGTACCTATACCAGCATATTGCTACCCCCCATCTGTACCTATACCAGCATATTGCTACCCCCAATCTGTACCTATACCAGCATATTGCTACCCCCAATCTGTACCTATACCAGCATATTGCTACCCCCAATCTGTACCTATACCAGCATATTGCTACCCCCAATCTGTACCTATACCAGCATATTACTATCCCCAATCTTTATCTATACCATCATATTACTACCCCCAATCTGTACCTATACCAGCATATTGCTACCCCCCATCTGTACCTATACCAGCATATTGCTACCCCCCATCTGTACCTATACCAGCATATTGCTGCCCCCAATCTGTACCTATACCAGCATATTGCTACCCCCAATCTGTACCTATACCAGCATATTGCTACCCCCAATCTGTACCTATACCAGCATATTGCTACCCCCAATCTGTACCTATACCAGCATATTGCTACCCCCAATCTGTACCTATACCAGCATATTGCTACCCCCCAATCTGTACCTATACCAGCATATTGCTACCCCCCAATCTGTACCTATACCAGCATATTGCTACCCCCAATCTGTACCTATACCAGCATATTGCTACCCCCAATCTGTACCTATACCAGCATATTGCTACCCCCAATCTGTACCTATACCAGCATATTGCTACCCCCAATCTGTATCTATACCAGCAGCAGCCAAAAAAATCCATCATAGTGTCCCTAATTTGTACCTGTGCAGGAGCCAAAAACATCAATGTGAACTTGTGCCAGCAGTCACCATATTGCCCTATGTACCTGAGCCAGCAGTAGCCTATTCCTCATATTGCCCCCAATCTGTACCTGTGCCAGCAGCCTCCAAAAAATCCACAATATTGCCCCCAAATATGTACTTGTGCCAGTAGGAGCCAAAAATCTGTCATATTGCCCCGAAATATTTACCTGTGCCAGCAGCAACCAAAAATCCATCATATTGCCCCTAATCATATGTTTAACTGTGCTAGCAGCTGCCAAGAGGGAGGTGGGGAGTGTAAAAGGTGGTTAAAGCAAGCAGTTTATAAAATAGAAAACTATTAAAGGCCAAGCAAACCAGGGTTTAAAAAACAAAAGAAAAAAAATCCACTTAAAAGTGCGCCCCCCCCCCATGATTGCGCCCTAGGTGGGCGCCTACTCTGCCTACCCCTAGTTCGGCCCTGCTTCCCACTGCTCTACCAGTCCTTCAGTTTCATTTATTCCCACTGTTCTACCAGTCCTTCTGCTGATCAGACACACACAAGGGCTAACCATTGGCTTTGAGTCTGTGGGGTCTGGAAGTTGAAGTTCAGCACCATCTGGAAGGTGCCCCATCTAAATAAAACAAAAGCAAAGAATGAAAAGATCTGTGTAACTATAGCTGTGTATGTACAACTGAGAAATTTGGAATTTTCTGCGAAAGGCTTTCTAAATAAATATACGACTACATACATACCTTGGTGCAGGTCAAGCGGATAGGGGTTTTGGGAATTCACTGCAGTTGTAACTAGGGTGTGTAAAGAGTCTTACAGGTGTGTGTTCCCTGGAATACAGTGTGGGAATCTTCTGCCCAAGGGAATTGCTTTGGACACTGCTCTAAAATTGTAAGATCCCAAAATCACTCCCTGTGAGTGACTCAGCCCCTCTGGAGTACTTCCTATCAACGCAGGGCCTGTTTCATATGGGATATCTGCGTGGGATGTCAAAATTCAGTTATTTGTGAAACATGGAAAATGATTGGTTTATTGGACTCATTTTCTTTGTGAATGACCTGCTTGCCTATAAGATCCCAAGACTGTCGGCAGAACCAGAATATTCTTTTATTTTTATTTTTTTGTTGTATTTTTTTTTTATACGACAGGTGTGATTGAAGCCTGGGGCCGGTATTACAAATTCACCAGCAATGTAATGTAATACATTAAAGTTCAGCCCCTCCCCCGCCCACTTGAGTCTGCATTCCGAATGTAGTAAAAACCTACCCTTTTCCTCTTGCCTGATCCTCCTTGAGCTGGCACAATCCCATAGGCCCCCCCCCATTTGTCATTACCCTCGTGGGTCTACCCCCTTTGATACTACCCAGCCGGTATATTATTTCGAAAAAGGTGGCAACCTTAAAACTGAGGCTGAATCTAATCAGTGATTGGTCCATAAGAGAACTGATGGCAGGGGAAATCTCTCGCTGTGCATAAAGGAACAGTAACATCGAAAATGTAAATGTTTTTGAAGTAGCGATAATATTATGTAGTGTTGTGCTGCACTGGGACAGCTGGTGTGTTTGCTTCAGATACTCTACTATAGCTTATATAAAATGCTGATGTTTAGCCATGGGGGCTGCCATTCAAAGCTGAAAAAGGAGAAAAGGCACAGGATACACCGCAAATCACATATAAACTCTGTAGTATACAATGGGATTCTTCAGAAATCTGTAATCTGCTGTGTATCCTGTGCTTGAATGGCTGCCCCCATGGCTACACAGGAGCTTGTTCATATAAGTGTATCTGAAGCAAACACACCAGTTGGCAGGGCAACACTACATTATATTTTCATTCTATTAAAACACTTTGGCTTTACTGTTCCTTTAATTTCAGTTCTCTGTCTTGCATTGATACAGTGTCAGACCAACCCACCGGAATACCAGGAAAACTCCCAGTGGACGAGGGTGTCGCTGTGGGTTTTTCTACTTCCAGCCATTTGGCCAATTTCATAGTAAAAATAGATTCTAGTTTGTAAATGTAATAGACTAGTAGAATGATCTAAGGTTTTCTGGTGGACCCCTGACATCCCAGTGCAAGCACTATATTCATGGGTCTTTACCATTTGGCAATTATAATCTTAGCTTTGTTGCCTGAGACTACAAGGAGTTTCCATGGGATTTGAACCCAGAATTCTCCATATTGGTCCTTCCCAGCAATGACTATAATACTTTCATTACAAAAATAGCTTTGCTTTTCCTTTTACCATGCTATGAAACCTGATCCCCAAAACATAAGTAGGTAATATCCCATTTGCTACTATTTAGGGATATCTGATCTTTATGAACCAAACCTGTTTAACTCTTGAGATGTACAAAGTTGCCTGCATAACTTTGTTTTTTGAGCTGACCTTATACAAGTTTTGTATGTCTATGTTTTATTAAGAGACAGGACTGAAGGCAATTCCTCTAATTCCTTCTTGGCTACGTGCGGCAAAAATGATTTTGTGTGCACATTTTAAACTTGTGTGTGCATTTTTTAAAAACTGTGTGCTCAGGTCAGAATTGATACAAAATGTTGAGTTTTCACACAAAATTCTTTGTGTACATAACAATTTGTTGTGTTCACTGGCCTCAAAAGTTGTTTGTACTGCTGGGTTGCATGGTTTGATGGTGGCCTTTTCCCTCAGGACCTAAATAAATGTGTGCTGCTGCACGAGGAAGGCTTAAAGGAACAATAGCACCAAAAAATTAGTGTTTTAAAGTAATATACATATTATGTTCTTGTAAAACTGTTCTGTTTGCTTCAGAAACACTACTACAGTTCATATAAACAAGCCGCTATGTAGAAATGTCGGAAACAGAAAAAAAACTAAATGGCACAGGTTAAATAGTGGATAACTGATAACACCATTATGTTCTACAGAGCTTATCTGCTGTGTAACCTGAGCCTTTTCTGCTTTGAATGACTGCCCCCATTGCTACACAGCAGAATATTTATATAAACAATAGTAGTGTTTCTGAAGCAAACACAGCAGTTTTACCAGTGCAGGGCAACACTGCATTATATTTTTATTACTTTAAAACACTTTAATTTTTTGATGTTACTGTTGCTTTAACAGAGTTTGGTATTGGCAGAAGGCATGGTATGGAAGGACAGTACAGCAGTGTGTATTTTTAAAAAAATACAATATTGTATGGAAAGTTGTTTCCCCAGCCTCCGTTATCTGGTCCAGTTAGGACAGAGTGAACCATACAAGAGTGCATTACATTTTAACTGTAATTAATCTCCAATCATATCTGTTTACATAAATTAGATAAGCTAAAGGTTTTGCTAGTTGGTTCCCCAGAAAAGCTTTTCCCACGTATGATTCAAATATTAACATATATGTATGCATTGTGATGTCTTGTCAATATTTAATGAAGGTTTGTACTCCTACTTTAGATACCATGTGGACCTTGAAACACTAGTTCTTGTTTACAGAACGGGTTGGTACATAGCAACAATAGGAGACCTGTAGGTAGGGTTGCCATATTTTTATTGGAGAAGAAAAAATTCCAGCCTTCCTATACTTTTATCTTTATCCCTTATTGGCAGCATTGGCATCAAGCATCATTTTCCCAGCCACGAGGCAACCATACCTGTAGGTTATATTAGAGCAAGTTCTTGGGTTTAGAACCTCTAGTATCCAAATCATGTTGCCTAGTAGCAGAAAGGTCTTTTCAGAAGGGGACATTACCCAGCAGCAGGTTTTAAAAAGACCCCTGGTGCTGCTAGTGATGCCACTACCTGCATGGCAGTTAGATCCCTATATGCAAGACTTGAGTCATTATTATTTTGAGATTACGGCTCAGGATCATTTTGTCTCATTTCTGTCTGCTTCACGAACTGTGGGCAAGTAAATCTTATGTAAGAGAACTTCTTCTTTGCTGTGCTTTATTCCTTTTTGCTATAGCAAACATCTTCAAACCTAGAACAGGAGTGCTGGCCCAGGGTAATAAGTAAGCCATTAGATCACTAGGTGGGGTATCAAACTAATTGGCATCTTTCTTTGTCCTTCTAAAAACCAAAAATGTCACCCTGGCATGAGTGTATTCGAAAATATCGTAAAAAAAGTTTGGCTCTGTAGAAACTGAGCCATTGAAGATTACACTATTTAGACAAATGACCCCATATGTAATAAAAGGCACAACTGCTCAAGTGCAGCATCACACTGCAACCAATAAGATGATTGTCTTTGGACAGGTGATTAGCAAACATGGGTTGCTGCATAGTTGCTATAGTTGATTTGGTACTTTTAGTTTTCACACGTTTTGCCAACCACTGTCACATACATAACAGTGAATGAAGCCTTATAACTTTAAGCCTGACTTTTTTCGGGTTAACAAGACATTTTGCTTTTCTGTACCAAACCACAAGGCTTGTACTGTTATAACCAACCAAATCAACTTTAACTCTTTAAGCAGATGAGCACTTTAAAAAAAATACACCTTTTCCCTCATTGGTGGTATCCCCTTAATCGTGTAAGAAATGAGCAGATTGGAGCAGTAAAAGTATTAAGTCTTTTTGTTATAGTTCATTGTGCAATGGCTGCATTCACAGAATTCTGTGCGGTTATTCGCCTTTCTGTGATTGGCTGCCATTCAACTTCCAGTGTCTGCCTTGGCTCTTAATCAGGGTGGCTGCTTAAACCAATATTTACATGCTAGCTATAAGCCAGCTGTATACTAAAATGAGCTGCCTTTTTTCCTTAAAGGGATATCTGTTTAGGAATACAGGATTTTCAGGTGTGAGTGGGAAAGGCTGCCTTGGACTCAGACCTTTGTCTTGTATGTGTTTTTTAAATATTTGGTTTGGGTGGAAACTGACATATTGTTTAGTTCCTTGGTAAGGTTAATAATATGCAGGTATGCAAGGGAAATTTTACAAGCAACTTCTAAAATGGTGACCTTACATTTCAGTGCGTTTCATTTTTTTCTTACCCTTAGTTGGTAGAGAGAAAGCTATTTCCTTTTAGCCCTCGGTTAAAACAAATAGGCTTTGGAAATAAGCAAATTATGACTAAAGTGTGTACGGATGATCAGTAAATAATAGATATATTTTATGTGGGTGTCATATGTTTCCAACTAAACTGCGTGATTGTGGTCACTTTGTAGGTGTTGCTAACAATATGGTGTGACTGCACAAACCTGTTTTTTACATTCATTTTCTATTTTAGAGTGTCTGAGCATTTATAGACTAACACCAGGGTTTTGGCTCAAATGGGAAGCCGCGACTGAATCCAGAAAGTGCATAGACGGTAAAGGACTCTGGGAGCAGATGAACTGAGCCTGCCTAGCAGTATAAAACTGCAAATACTTTGGAAACCACTTAAAACCTGGGAAAACCCAATAAGTATGGGCACACTACCTGTCAGACATTTATGTTGCATCTAACAGGCCTCTAAAAGGTACAGCTGAACCTGCCTAAAGGGGACAGGTATTTTTTCTTTATACACCTCTGAAAATTAAATTCCTTTTCGTACATGGGAAATGGTGTGCTACTGTAGGAACAATATGCCTTCCCAAGCTTCAGATCCAAAGTAGTAAATCTAAAGGAGATCTATGGGGATCCAATAAAGGTCTCATTTGTACTTTTTAGCCCAGAGTGAAACTAGACGTCCATAATTAATATTAAATATTGCCTGGAGGGGGAGTTTTAAAATTGTCCCTTTTTAACTCGAGGGCCATTTCATAGTTATTTACTTGTTATCCTGAAGTATTTTACAATTAGGGTTATCCCTATGCCTCTTTAAAGGAGAACTAAACCCTAAAAATGAATGTGGCTAAAAATGCCATACTTTATATACTAAACTTCTTGCATTAGCCTAAAGTTTCAGCTTCTCAATAGCTGCAATGATCCAGGACTTCAAACTTGTCACAGGGGGTCACCATCTTGGAAAGTGTCTGCGACACTCACATGCTCTCTGAGCAGCTGTTGAGAAGCTAAGCTTAGGGGTTGTCACAAATTATCAAGCAGAAAATTAGGTTTGTCTGTAATATAAACTGATGCAACAGGGCTGGTTTTAAAATGCTAATCACACTGGTTTCTTAGCTGCCATGTAGTAACTATTGGTATTAATTACTAATGTCTTATATTGTGACATTTCTATTCTATGTGTACTATATTGTGAGTCAGTCCTTAAGCTCAGTAAGTTTGAGCAGTACAGAGCATGTGCAGGGAATCAGCAGAAAAGAAGATGGGGAACTACTGGGGCATCTTTGGAGACACAGATCTTTACTGCTAAAGGGCTGTGGTTGCCTTGGGCTGGTACAGAAGCCCAAAACATAATGTACAATAATTCTAGCTTACTGCTTTAGTTCTCCTTTAATAGAGGATGGGCTGTGTCCCTACAGTCATACTCATCTGAGACAAACTAAGAGGATCCATCTAATTTTATTCTTATTACTCTTATTGCTTTAATCTCGGCATAGAAGTGAGACTTTAAATATGTATAATCCCTTAAATTAAAATGTCAGATTTGTAAGGCTCCCAAAACAGTACAGATGGAGTGCTGCCAATGCCTCGCTCATCTGGAAGACATTAGTTTTCACTGCAAACGTGGCCATAACAGCATGTCTGCCGCGATATGTACAGGTATACATCAGTGTTTAAAGTTGCATATTGCAGGGGTTTAATTTTCAGCTGCAAGCCTTTGAGCCTTAGAACTCGCTGTGCCCCCCCCAAATGCTAACCGTAGATGTTTCACAACTGTTAAGCCCATTTCTCCAATGTATCGCATTAAATAAATATAATCTGTTTTCATTCACTCTTCCGCATGTCGTTTTAGTTCCTTTTGATTTTGTCCCAATCCATGTTGGCAACTTTTCAGGGATCGTGAAGAGAAACCCCTCTCTGGAATTGTAACTTGTACCATATGTTTACATGACTAGGCTCCTGTCACTTCCGTCTCACTTGTAATGCTGAAGACCAATGTTGTTAGGCATATGGTTTGTTTCTTTTCTGATACTGAGCAGCCATGGTTCTTCTACATGGCACATTCGGAGTTGGAAACACCTCAATTCAAAAACCACAAACCCATGGGCCAGCGGTTACGGCACGGCTCCTTTTCTGTGTGCTCGGCTGCAAGTTTCTTCATGCAGGTCCAGGTCATGCATATTCATTAGAACACACAGTGCTCTTGCAGGGACCGCTGCAGCGTAGAGCATTGATAGCGTTATCACTGACTTTGACATTCGTTTAACCAGTTCTGCAGTGATTGGCAATGGAACAATTTTTAATTTGTGTGAAAGAAGCATTTTCTTGATATTATAAAGAAATGAGGGGGCTGCCATATTTGTGCAGCAGTAGTCTTATTAGCATTAGAAGCTCTGACAGGTTAAGAAGGGACAGTCAGGTTGGCAAACCAGTCAGGTTTAGGACTTTCAAGTGACCATTACTTACAAAAGCAGAACGATCAGCGAAAAACTATCAACATGACCTATAGGTAACTTTTTATGTAGATTAATATTTTGAAAAGGCTATCTACCGTAAACCAGGAACATGTGTGCTGAATACCTGGTTTAAATTATCTTCCTGTGAGTATTCCCCTGTTTGGGACATTAGGGGGCTGGTAGTGAATCAGCCAAACATGGCCCCACTGCTCAGCTCTGTCTTTGGAGGTCCAGGAAAGGGAAGCAGGGCCATTGACTGAATGAAGGCTTTTGTATCATTCATAATGTACTGCCAGATGGAAAGGTGGCTTTGAGCCAGACCACATTGAAGGCCATTGTGGTGGAAGCTTAATAATAGCTGATTTAGTTGACAAGGATAAAGCCAAGTTTATCTTGTCCTAGAAACAAGATCACATCCTGGTAATGAGGACTCCAGCATGTTCCCTCAACATAACTCCATTGCTGCTAATGCGCCCTGCTCCATGTGCTGAACAATAGCAACACAGATTGAGCAGACTTATGGCTGCAGTAAAGATTTCGCTGGGATATAGCTGGCATACATAAACTATGAGCTTTAGAACACTGGTATCCAAGTGCTGCAGCAGTCCATGATTTCTATACACCTGGGCCTGCAGGCAGGGCTGGGTTAGCTGGGGACAGGTGTGACCGTCTACGAATTAGGATTTGTGACTAGTGTTTGGCAGTACACAACAGTTGTCACTGTCTCTCTGTTTTGTTACGGAGAGTCACATTATAAGAGAGCATGCAAAAAACCAGATATAAACCTTATGGAATGATATAATCTGTTCTGATAAAAGTTACACTTTATGAACTCTTCTGAGCAGTCTCAGTACATGTGTGTTGTCAGAGACATTTAGCTCTTATACATCACCTAGTGAAAGGGAGCACAGATCAGTGTGGTTTGCTAGAGCTATCTGTACGTTTCTGCATGCAGATTATATTTAAAAGGTTTTTGTTTTTTTTAATTTTCAAGAGACAAAGCTGATATTACGTTTTTATGATTGTTCCAACTAGCCTTATTTTAATACACTGCTGTTTTCAGGTGATTAAGTAATTTGAAAAATATATAGATATTTAAAAGTATTTCCCTAATGTATTTGTAGTCATTTATTGGCCTGTGGTTGGGTGCCATTATATATCAAGGTGTTTTTGCTGTACCTGCATTGTGCTGGGCCATTAGTTGAAATGGTACTGGCAATACCACTAAACTGCTTTCACAGTCCCTAGAACCGGCTGTTAATTTTAATGATATTTCTTTCAAACCATATTTATGAACTTTGTTTTCACGTGCCTCTTGGAGCTGAAATGTGACATTCCTAGCTTTAAACTGGTCTGGTAACCTTTCTTGCGTAATTCAGTTTTCTTTCATAAGTAGATGGTAAAAGGAGCCGCAGTAACTCATACTAGCGTTTAGTATATGCTCTCTATTCAACGAGTAAAGTGACACCACATGGAATTTACCAGTTCTGCTGTTTTTAGGTTCCTTCCTCATTATGGGGGGACTGAAGAGCAGTCCTAGATCTCTTAATGGAGGGCACCCAAAAGCCTGAGTGATACTTTGCTTTACAACATTATATTTTTAGTTTGAAAAACATTTAGATCATTTCTGGCCTCTGCACAGGATGGCAAACTTGTTCTTTTTGCAGGTTTAGCGCCACATATATAACATTTTAGTTTACTTTTGAAGTTGGAGCTTTTTAGCTTATGAACCTGAGCCCACCATGTCCTGCAGCAGAAAAGAGACAAACCTGGAAAGCTTGTGCACGTGGCTTGAGTTCAATTGGCAGCCAGGGGGGAATGTTTGCTACCAGTGAAGGGCAGAAGGGTTCTGGAACAGTAGGGGAGCTTGTCAGAGGGGTCGGCGTCCAATTTTGGCCGTGCCGGCGTCAAATTCGTCGCACCACGTTCATTGATCGGCGGCCCAGTTCAGGACTGTCTGCAGTCAAGTGGTCCCGGTGGTTGGGGACCCCTGATCTGAAGTAGCAAATTGTAACAGAATATGCACCTGGAGACAGGAACTTTAAACTTCAACTTTGGAAAATGTTTAAAAAAATTAGCATTGGAAAACAATTGAAAAACTTCTTTATTCATGGTGAACAATCTCTAAAGAACTCCACTAAAAAAGTTTTTGGTAGGTGAGCAACATAATACCGGTATGTGTGAAATCACTTGTGGTTTCCAAGGAATACAATTTGGAATTTTCAGCCTTCCTATTCTGTTATTGGCATAGATTGACTGTGAGGGCTAATATTATACTTAGTTTTTCATTAAAGGGGGAACTATCACGAAAATTACAATTTAATATGAAGAAACTTTCAAAATACAATTGATTAAAAATTCTGTAGCATTTCTGAAATAATCAAGTTTCTGTTCACTATCCCTCCTTCAGCATCTGTTTCTCTTCATTGTCTTCATGCAGCAGTTGGGTGTCAGATATGCTTTGACAGTTAGATCCAATATAACTTATAGGGGGACTTCCTTTCCTAGCAGATGTATTAGAGCTCACTCAAATAACAGATTCCAGTACAAACAAAATCTAACAAATGAACTGCCTTTTGCACAAATTCTACATGTAGAGAGACGTGATGTCTGGTGATTTTAATGAGTGAGCTCTAATACATCTGCTAGACAAAAGGAGCTCCCTATAAGATATATTAGATATAACTGTCAATGAATATCTGACACCCAACTGCTGCATGAAGACAGAATGAAGAGAAACCGATGCTGAGAGAGGGATAGTGAAGATAAACTTGATTACTTCAGAAACTGTACAGAGTTTTTAATTGACTGCATTTCGAAAGCTTCTTATTTCAGTATGAAGAAGCTTATATTCAATTTTCATTTTCGAAATAGTTCCCCTTTAATGATCTCTCTGTTTAGGTTCACTACTATTTATCTTCCATTCCCAGCAACTTCCTGATTGTTAGGGTGCTCAAGCTCTAATTCAGAGGGGCCAAAATATAAAAAGAATAGTTTGTCAATTTGATGCTACCTAACAAGTGGGGGTATTGGTATCTATTTATTTGACTTGGCCAAGCTGGTATGTTAGCTCTCAGCTACAAATAATCAAATTGTGTAGACAAATAAGCTGTGCCTGTGTGTAATGGAATATTTCTAGGAAGGGAAAGTGAAAGTTAATTTAAAAATAGCTGATGGTGTTGGATGTACACCGTTCTGATCTCTTGATTTCCAGTGTTGGCTTTGCATTGAACCTTAAATGGAAAACTCCACTTCAACATTACCTTATTCTGTTAGTGTGCAGATTACAATTAAGATGGAGGTCTCTGAGGAAGTGTTGTATCACGAAACGCGTCAGACCTCAGGTGCTAAGTTTGTTTGATTGATACTATGTCTTAATAAAGAATTTACCTTTTAACTATCTGGAGAAGAGCGATTTTGTGTTGATGCCCAGGAGTGCGCGGCCTACAAATACTCTACTTGCTGGTTTATGTAGGCCTCTGCTATTGCCTCCAGTAGTAAAGCTCCAAGACAAACAGAACTGGGAAGGAATATGTTTGTGCATTGTGGCTACATTCTCATGCTTCACTGTCTGCTTTAGGGGGAACAAAAATAGTTAAAACTCTACTTACAAATTGGTGATGTTGTTACTTTACAATTGCAACTTTGAGTATATAGCCCATACCAAAACGGCTGAGGCTTTAAGACCTCTGCGTTACCAAATGTTTGTTTGGATCATACAAATCATCTCAGCAGGAGACTACTGTAATTACTAACCCAGATGTCTCTTCATGGAAGATGTATGTTGGGAGGCCCCTGTGCACACAACAAAGCAATAGGTTTTTAATGTTTTAAATTAATGCAGTTGGAAGGATAATAAAACTGTTGCAATTCAGTGTAACCTTTTATTCCCCGCTGTTTCAGTAATACATGAGACTGTCTAAAGAAAAGTCTTTTTGTATCTAGTATAAGTAATTCTAAAACAACTGGACTTGCTGAGTAATCATTAAAAAAAAAAAAAAAAAAAAATTTACTAGATATACCATGGCCTGGATGAATGAAAATCTTCATAGTCCAAAAAGTCCTGTTGCTTTCATCTTGTGGGTAGAAGGCTCCTCTGTGTGCCCTTGGTGGATTGGATTGCTGGTGACATGAAGGCGTTTCCTCTCCATTTATCAAGAAACATTTGTAGATAATGCTACAGGTAAATAGCGTATGTGTGTGCACAGCTTTGGATTATGTTTGGAGAATATGACGTCTGGGTACAGAGAATGTTAGCATTGGCTTATATTTAGGTTGTGGGTACACAGGCTGAAGGCTCAGCTGCTCTCAGCCTCTGCATTTTTGAGAAGCGCCCTGCTCCTTGCCCCTGCTCCATTGATTTGAATCCGGTCAGCTGGCATGCATACAAATACACAGCGGAACGGAGGTCAGCCTGGAGATGTCTACTTTAGGCTGAGCAATCAATGCTGTGTGTGATGCAAGCTCCGGCTGATCAGATTATAACCGACAGAGCAGGGTCACGGAGCAGATCCGCTTCTCTCAGCCTGCAAAAAAAACGACTCGGGCTGACAAACTGCATCATGTCTTAAGCCCCCCATACACGGGCCGATAAAAGTGCCCGATAGACCGAGTTGGCAGCTTTTTGTCCCATGTGTAGGACCCTCCAACGGGCTTCCCCGATCGATATCTTGCCAAAAGTCAACCAGATGTCGAATGGGCAGGGTTAAAAATCCCGTCTGATCGCGGCCGCATCTGTTCGTTGATGCGGTCCCATGATCCGACAGCCCATATTGCCTGCATTGTGATCCGATCGTTGGACCTTAGGGCCCACGATCGGATCAGCCCAATAACGCCCACCTCAATGTGGGCATATCAGGGAGAGATCCTCTCGTTTGGCACCATCGGCAAACAAGCGGATCTCTAAGTGTATGGCCACCTTTAGAGCATTCATTTTTTAAGTATTGACAGCAAAGCTAGTAAAATTAAAAAAAAATTATTTTGACATGTTTATTGCTTATAATTCCCTACCCACTTGTGAGTCTCTTATGTGGCACACCCCCTGCCAATTCCTTTGCACTGTTAATTGTTTTTTTTTCTCATTCTTTATCCCAAACACCATCACACTCTTATTACACTCACCGTTAATATCTCAATAAGGCACTCGCTAACACAAAATGTTACCCACTCAGACCAAGTATCCGACATCCATTCATCTCCATTTTCCATTGAACTTTGCAGCCACCTACTACCTGCTTGTGTGCATTTGAATAGCTCATTCATGCTTTACAGTTGCATTCACGCTGCATCTCCCTACAAGACACTTTTTTAGATTAGTGTTTACAAGAAATAGTTGATATTTTGGGGTTTTCTGGTGAATTTTTTAGTAGTCCAATGCATTGGGGATGGCTGAAATCAACTTCTATAGGGGCCAACACCAGCAATTTGCATTTTCAGGCAAGGATGATTATTGCATTGTAGTGATTCTAATAGTGGCAAAATGAAGGATAATTTTAAAGCATGGGCAAAGGCCAGTATAGCCTTACATTTTGCAGCTAGTAGTCCCTATAGCAAACTGTGATACTGTATCTCTGTCTAAATGCTATAAGAAAACCTAGGTTGCCCCTGAAAGGAAGAGTGCTGTTTAATACCCCTGTTGGCTTGCCATGTCCTCTGTGACACCACCTCATTGCTCCATTTCTGGCTTGTTATAATCCTTCCTGGCTTGTGATAATTCTAGTTGTTAGCAGGGAGGAGCCCTGTGGGTGCTGATAAGGATCTTGCATTTGGACCACAGTCAAACAGTGGCAGTGCGGCCAAGGTTATTACCTCAGACAAAACCAGTCATATATTCAGAGAATATTGGAGGAAGAAAAATCACACGTTGGGAAATTATATCTAAAGGTCCCATTAAAAATGACTATAAAAAATGAAGAACAATTGAAAAGTTGCTAGAATTGGCCATTCTATAACATACTAAAAGTTAAACGTTCTAACCTGACCGATTGCCATGGTATGAAAAATGTCAGACAATAATCATACACAATATTGCTCTATAGTTGCAGCCATAAACTGTAAATGCACAACTAAAGACAACTTATTACAGAAGTGCAGGCCAACTTTCAGCAATAATCCATTAAGGCCACAAAAGCACATGCAGGTTACTCCTTACAGTGGGAATAATATGACGACACCAGCTTTTCGGGTAATTTTGGGGTTGGGTTGCATGTGATTCTCTTTCGAAAATGAGGAAGTGAACGTTGCATGAGAAACTTGCCACAGTGATGTAAGTTGAAATAGTTCAGTTGTCAGTTTGCCAGGAAATAGATAATGTTCTTCATTACTTTGTCTCAGACAAGAACACACTCAACGGGATGGGCAATTCAGTGTTCTGACCCACTTTCTTTACCTAGTAATGAATGCCCAATTATTCAGCATTAGAGCGACTGGCTGCCTTAGGGCTTGAGTTGTTTTATACACACACAGTGCAAGTCTCTGAGTAAAGGGATGTTTTCATGATCTATATCAATGATGTCACTGCCATTCCCCGCACTGATTTTATTGTATGTGTTCAGTCTCTATAGTAAAAGCGGAACACTAAAAGTCAAGCCAACATCCCGTGTACCTCTAATTCAAACATCAGAATACTGTTTACATGGTAAAATGTGAAACAGGGAATAGAAGAGTTAGTGTGAAGGCCTTGGCAACACTGATATTATTTGTTCTCCTTGCTCTGTCCGTTTAAGAGGAGAGCACTACAAAAGCAGCTTTGTCTTCTTCCCTGCGTAATGACTAAACATCACAACAACTTTTACCCTTTTGTGTCATTATTACAAATGACTGTTATTAGATTGTTCTGCTTAGATGCTGATATACGCATCCAGGGGGCCACATTAGCACAGTGTACCTTTATGTCTCCTGCAAAGATACTCACCTAAGGATTGTTTTTGTTTTTCAGGTGTGCGGTATTGCTCTGATAGCAATTGGGATCTATGTGCAAATCCAGCTTAACCACACTCTCATCATGAAAAATGCCGCATCCTCTGGAGCTCCTATAGTCGTCATTGTAGTGGGTGTTGTCATATTCTTAATTGCGTTCTTTGGATGCTGTGGAGCACTAAAGGAGAACTACTGCATGGTGACAACGGTAAGACGTTCCATTATTTCCTGGCAACAGATTATCTATTTATTATCCGAGGTTTTCACATAGTTCTGTAAAGAGGCATGAATAGCATTGGAGCTAAGGGCACACAGACATTTTGACTGCCGTTGCTAATGTTACTGAATGAGAAGGGCCATATGTGACAAAAAAAGTCCCTCATATTCTAATCACTTGCTGGCTGGCACAAAAACTGGACTTCACTCCAAAAGTGATGCAAATAAAAAATAGTTTTATCACGCAAAAAAGGAACATCTTAAAAAAAACAGATTATTGGGTTTATTTTATGTTTACATGATTCTCTAGTAGACATAAGGCATGGATATCCAAATTACGGAAAGATCTGTTTACTGGAAAACCCCAGATCCCAAGCATTTTTGATAACCGGTCCCATACCTGTACTTGTAAAAAGGAATAGAAATCCTGCTTTAATATATATGAAAAAAAAATCCCCTTTCTAAATGCTGTTCTTTCCCATTCCAGTTTGCTGTTGTGCTGGTGCTGATCTTCCTGGTTGAGATTGCTGCTGCTATTGCTGCCTATGTTTACAAGGATAAGGTAGGTCTTGTTCCTTTTTTCTTCTCCCACTGCCAAATGAGTCTACATCACTGGCCTGACTTTGCTTTGGAACCTGTCTAAGATCACTTTTTTGTGCATATGACCAAAAAGAAATTCAAGGAACTTTCCCTGTATTTTTCTTCTCTGCTTTAGCTGCGCACTGCATTTGAAGACTCCTTTAAAAATGGCATGTCCAAATACAATACCACCAAGGACATAACTGAGAGCATTGACCTCTTGCAGAAAGAAGTAAGTATTCTGCTCATATAAAGAGTTGGGAACCACACTGTCTTTTCATGTCTGTATATAACATAACTGTTTACCCTTACAGTTTAAGTGCTGTGGTGCCTTCAACGCAACTGATTGGAAGCAATATCCTCCCTTCAACGGTACAGATGCGGTGCCGGATTCCTGCTGTAAAACCATCATTGCAGGCTGTGGAAAGGATCCTAGTGCAACTATAAATACTGATGTAAGTAGTGAATTACTAGAGTAGCAAAGAGTGTGCAGAGAACCTTCAGCTGCAGTGGAACTGGATTGCGTTTCCATAACTCCTGGAAGGCTCCAAGTTCGACCCCCATGATCTTACCCAGATATGTTGGGGTGCTGTTTGTAAAATTAGTTTTGTTTTGCTCTCCGCACTCATGTTTATAACTGCTTTGTCACTTCAATAGCAAGTGTGTAAGTCAGGGGAAGTATGGTGATGTGATTGTGACACTGATCTCTCTCCACCAGGGCTGTGCAACCGGAATAGACCAATGGGTAAAGAAAAACATAGGAATTGTGGCTGGAGTGGCCCTGGGAATTGCTTTGTTTGAGGTGAGGCAGTTTTCTTCAGATTGCAATGGCTTAATTGAACACCGGATTTTTCAGCCTATATTCATCCACCCCTCACATGTTCTCTTATCAAACTCCCAGGCCTCACCCATTTGATAAAACACTTGTATGTGTACAGCACGTGAGTCAGCAAAACATTACTGTCATATAGAGAATAATGTACTCCTTAGTCTAAAGATTTTAGAAGTCAATGAGGAGTTCTGTGACCATATGAAGAATAAGGATGCAGGCCTGAGTGCTTTTACACAGAATTCCAAAGTGATTACTAATGTCTTTATGTGAGAGGTACTTGCACATTGTACAGACAAATAACAATGTTTGCACCATTTGAATGAGATCGCAGTCCTTTTAGATTCTTGTAAGTGGATTATAGTTCAGTGGTAGGAGATAAGGACAGTTTATGGCAAGCCACCTACATGGAAACCAGGCTGAAGGAAAATGGTTACCTGTTCATATTTCCACTGTCATAGGAAATCAAAAGGATAACTGCCCTTTTAACTTCCTGTGTGTCAGGGGCTTTTGAAATGGTTTCCGAGATGCCTGCAGCATACAGAACATTAGATAAAATCACTGTGGCTAATGTTGCTCATAGCAGAGTAAACGTTGTGACCCCGGCACCATCCAGTTATGCGGATGTGGTTTTTATACAGCAGATGTTTAGGTACAACAATAAACAGAATGTTTGTTTCAACCATATTTTGTGCTTGTAAAATCAAAGGGAAATTCTAAATTCAGGCTATGCAAAAGCTTAAAGGACCAGTAACATCAAATTTTTTTTTTTACAAACATTCGTTAGTACACATTGAAAAAAATACACCAAGTCAAATTATACTTTAAAATCAAAAAGTCTTAATTAAGAAATAACTTACAGAAACTCTGCTTCCTGTCCTCTACAGAAAAGGCGACACGGCGACCATCCATGGAGCGGCTCTCGATTTCTCCTCCCTGGCTCTCTGCTGCTGGATCCTTTAGCTCCCACATTCCGTGCTTCAGTGGCGACAAGTCAGTCTTACTGCATGTAAAAAGTGTATCAAGGCATGCATTAATATAGGCCGCGTTTTCACTGGCTCCAGGCCGTGTATAGAACCGGAACCAGTTAGATTAGAAGAAGACGCAGGCACCCCTAAAAGCACAATAGTGAGGAAAGCTGTGCCCTCATGGAGTTACTCTGCCTTCCTGACAGGTTAGCGCGGCTGAATCGTGCGCACTGTTTACTTACAGCTCATAGCGGGAGTGTCAGCTGGAGGCCGCACTAGTCAGCAGACAATAACACTTTATTTGTAAATGATGAGGGTGCGGGAGACGTTCCCGGAGCAGTCGTCTTCTCGCCGTTGCTTCTTGCCTGCTGTTTCCGGGATGAGCGGGAGGCATAAGGAACAGCAGGCCTCCAGCTGAAGAAACCATGCGCACAATTCAGCCACACTGTGGGAGCTAAAGGATCCAGCAGCAGAGAGCCAGGGAGGAGAAATCGAACGCCGCTCCATGGATGGTCGCCGTGACACCTTTTCTGTAGAGGACAGGAAGCAGAGTTTCTGTAAGTTATTTCTTAATAAAGACTTTTTGATTTTAAAGTATAATTTGACTTGGTGTATTTTTTTTCGTTGTGTACTAACGAATTTTTGTAAAAATGTTTTTGATGGTACTGGTCCTTTAATTGAGGTGTAACTAAGAAGTTTACAGGCCCATGTCTCTCTGTGGTACAAGGCCAAGCCCCACTCACTTCTTGCTGTGTGATAATCCCATTAGGGGGAGACAGCTGTTGAAGTAGAGGCATAATATTTTTGACTGATATTAATAAGTTTCATTCTGTTAAAAAAATAACTGAGCAAGAGGGAATCTTTTAGTATTCAGCTGCTAGTATTTCCATGAGACAAGCACCAAGGGAAAATAAAGGTTTAGTGACCTGTGAAGTCCCAGAAAGTTAGATTTTCTTATTGAACTACAAAATAACCTTTGTGGTGCTTTGCGTCAGTCCATTTTCTGTTTAACTCTCATAACATAAATAAGATGCTGTGGTGCAACCATGGGGCAGCCATTCAAGTTGAAAAAGGCCATAGACGCAAAGATCCGATCGTACGAATCAACGTTCGATTGGACTTTCCCATCTCCCGACCCGCCACTAACTATTCAGATTAAAGTCTTACCATTCCAATCAAATAAAGTAGTAAAAGAACAGATCAGCCAATGTTCTACCTCCGACAGCAATCGTACAATAGTTATGTCTGACAAAGCTAGTGACAGTCTCCCAATCGTACGATCGGCAATACACGCAGAGATATTATCAGCAGGCGACAGAAATTTTCTAACCTGTCCGATCGACCAAACGACCGATCTCCACCGGACAAAAAATGTCGGGACTCTCCACACATGGTCCGAAAATCGTACGAATACACGTTTCGTACGATCGGATCGTTGCATCTATGGCCAGCTTAAGGGACAAGATTGCACAGCAGGTAACGAGAGGCTCTGTAAAATACAATTGTCTTGTAATCTTTTGTTTCCAAGAAGTAGTTTGTGTAGATGCAGGATGAGCTGATAAAGATTTTTTTTCTTATACATTCTGCCATTTTAAATGTTGTTTTTTCTGGTTTCATTGTATAGATATTGGGGATCATCTTTGCCTGCTGTTTAATGAAGGGAATAAGAAGTGGATATGAAGTCATGTGATCGGTCCAGAGTGGATTTTGCCGTGATATTACTTGTGTTGCCTTAGTAAGGTGGGAAGTGGTATGGACCATATCACGGCAGTTTTGACATAAATGGCACATACCATTTCCTACCTTAACATGGGGAATAATGGCATGTCACAACCTCTTTGTACTTAATATAAATACTTTGATATCACCAGTTCATTGTTTTTATTTTTTATAAATATCTTGTTCAATGTGTTGAGCAGAATCTGTAGTATTTCTTATTTTTGGATTCCATTATGGTTTTTCTGACTCTGCACTTGTGTTCACACGTTTAATGTCTAAATTAGCATTTTATACCCCTTTAACATAATTGAAAATTTAACAGACCTGTGATTTTTGCCGTGAAAGGAAAACACAATAATCAAAAGGAATTAAAAACAAACTACTCTTAAGGATTTAATCTCCTGGTTTATTAGACTATATTTGGGTCATACAGAACACTTGCTAGTTTACCTTGGTCACATAGCAACCAATCATAAGTTAATTTTCATTAGTTAGTGAGAATAATGCTGGCAAAAATATCATTGGTTGTCATGGTTGCTAAGGGCAGATTTTGCATGTGTTCGTATGTAAACCTGTGGATTTCTGGAATGCTTTGGGTTCACACTCTGACCTTGAAATAAACCTATATTTATTTTAGCCCATGCTATGTCAGAAACCCTGTGCAGTGATTGCTGATATAATTAGTACGTTTATGTGCCTACCTGCTTTAACCCAATCAGCCTGTGTTTCTCTGGGACCTAACTTGATCTCTGTACAAGACAAATGTGGGGTGGGAGAGCTGAAGATAGATGATGATCCTTTAGTGCCTTAATGCAATGTTGGCTTTTTGTATTGATGTGCAGTTCCATTTCTATAAAAATATGCAGCATGTTAATGGTCCGTGTTTGATTCTATGTAACGTGTGCCATATGTGTGATGCCAGCGGTACGATGCTTCTCCGTGCAACCATTTTTCTCTGGTGTCTTCCGCCCTCATATTTGACTTGTTTTACAGTCAGGAATTTGGAAAAGTTGACATTTTTGTAAGAGCACAAAAATTCAAAAGCCAAAATAAAGCGATGAAACGGCTGAAGGACTCTGTTTTTTTTGTTTTCTTGTTCTACCCATCTTGGTATCCTTGTAGATTTAGGAGGATGAAGAGCTTGATATTCTCTGCTCCCTAAATCTGGGGTATGTACATCTGGGGTAGCCCAAAGCAGAATATATAAATATATAAATATATATTTACTTAACTTATTATAAGCTTATGATTGCCTGAAGAAATGTTGGGTTTAATGCCCCCCCCCCTATCAGTCCCCTCCCCCCCATCAGTCCAAGACTTTAGGACTGTAGACAGGGTACTCAGGCAAAGTGTTATATACAAATCCAAAAGAGCAATGGCACTCCTTTTCTTAATAATGATGAATTATTTTAGTACAACATATGTAGCCAACGATTCATTTTTGTGTGTGTGTGTTTGTGTACACCCCAACCATCCCTCCTGCTACATTTGGCAGTTCAGGAAAGGGTACCCCATTTTTTCCCATCAACACAAGTGACACTGCAGAACCAGACAAAATTTCGTCCCTGACCATATTCATAAGTATGTGACCAGTCGTGTGATTGCTACTTGTTATAGAACAGAATGTGGTTGGAAAGTTAGTCTTCCGCTGCTATGTCAGAATATTTTTGCCGGCTGCGTATCCACTCCTTGTTCCCATCTATGTTGATTTGAAGGGCTTCTGTTTGTGTGAGCTCAAAGTGCAGAAAATGATAGGCTGCTCTGCTAAAATGACCTCAAATGCTTAAAAATGGCAACCAAAACCTGAAAGACGTGAAAAAAAAATGGAAAACTACCATTCAAATGGGTAGAATAGCCAGAATGGCAAATATTAAGCCAATGATCAGCTCCAAGAAGATCAAAGAAGGTCTAAAGTTACTTGTGATACTTTTACAATTAGAAGTTCCTATTTGAAGCCAAGCTATCGGCAAGAAGCCCCCGCAAAGTCCCATTGTTAGAAAAAAGACGCACTGAAGAGGTTAAAATTTGCCAAAGAACACTGGCGCAACATTTTGTGGACTGATGAAAACAAGGTTTTTCTTTTTGCATCTATGGGCTGCAGACAGTTTGTCAGACGACCCCAAACACTGAATTGAAGCCACAGTACAGTGTGAAGACAGTGGAACAAGGTGGCACAAGCATCATGATATGGGGATGTTTCTCATACTATGGTGTTGGGCCTATTTATCACATACCAGGGATCATGGATCAGTTTCAATACATCAAAATACTTGAGGAGGTCATGTTGCCTTATGCCGAAGAGGAAATGGTCTTGAAATGGAGGTTTCAACAATGACCCCAAACACTCCAGTAAATGACTTGCATCTTGGTTCCAGACCAACAAGATTGACATGGAGTTGCCAGCCCAATCCATAGGGGAATCCAGTGAGGGGGAATTTAATACACGATCTTTAGTTATTAGCCAACTTATTTAGGGTTTTTTAAGAAAACAATTCAAAACCGAGGATAATACCCAGGTAATGTTCCCTTGGGGTGTGCTGCCCCAAGCCCCCACAAAAGCAAAAACAGAGTTATAGTTTGTAGGACAGTAAGATGAACACACCTAGGATTTGCAGATCCTGCTTCACCAAGTTGCCTTGCTCATTTATTCTGTCACCAAAGGAATTAACCCGTGCTCTGCTGCAGCCTAATAATTGGTAAGTCATTCACCCTGGAGTGGCATGCTGGAATGGGGGGGGGCTTACTTGCATCCATTAATTTAAGGGACACCGCTTTTCCTTAAAACTAAACCGTAAGAACATAAAACACCTTTCTTTTTTCCCCCATGGAAACTGACATTAACGGCACATACCACACATATGATAGGAAAATATATCCGTCATAAAAGCTGATGCAGAATACACTGGTTACTATGCTGCCATGCAATGTAAATTTATAATCCTCTTTATAGTGTGAATTGTTTATTGCATAGGCACAACAGTATATTGCCAGTCCATAAGGTCTGGGCATTGTGATCTGCCCAGAGTATGTGCAGTGAATCAGCAGAAAAGAAGATGGGGCTGCTGGCGGCATCTTAGAAGGCGCAGATCTTTACTGCTATAGACTTGAGTTGACAAAGAAGCCCAAAACATGAGGTGAAGCATTTATAACTTGTTTGTTCTTTAGTTATCCTTTAACTATTAGAACTGTATAAGATTATCTATTCAAAGTATGTTCCCTTCTTCACTGTCTGTAAAATTAACGTAACTGAGAATTGTGTTATTATTTGGCTGGATTTCCTAACCACTTCACTGCAGTGTGCCTTTAATCTTGCCACGTTCGGTGTAGCCAGAGAGAGCTATGTAGATCCTACAATCTGTGGCAAGGAAGTGGTTACTAAACTATCCACTTATTTACTTAAGGAATGTTTGATGGCGAGGCACCGAGCTGCTTCTCCATTAACAGCTGTTAAATTGCCAATTCATTTTATTGCTGAGAGGTTCCACCGTCACTATATGCAATAATCTTCTACTTCTTGTTTTTATCTACTTCCTCCTTGAACATATTTATCTGCAATTTGCTCAGCAGGTTTTACAGCTTTACCATTTCACTGCTGAATTGCACACTCCCTTGGCTAAATGGTATGGCACCTGGGCACAAGAATGAGCCACTCATATCAGGCCTAGAATCTCCGAGTATTGAGTTCCTAGTCTCTTAGGGTAAGGCCAGACGAGGAGATTTTGTCGCCTGTCGACTTATCGCCACGTCTTTTGTTCAGTGAGGCAACTTTGGGCACTGCGTATCTTGACAGCGCTATATAAATAAATGATGATGATGACTATTGAAAACGCATCGCCGCCTGTGCATTAGCGCAGGCGACTTTACATTCTAGCCTATGGGGAAAAAATGCTGAGGCAGTTCGGGGAGATAGTCGCGCAAAAGACGTGGCGATAAGTCGCCAGGCGACAAAATCTCCCCGAATCTCCTCGTCTGGCCTTACCTTTAAGGTGACCATAGAAATAAGTCTATCGTTTCAACACACGTGTAGAGCTGAATCGTCAGATATACTGGTAGAAACTATAGAATTCTACTTGTATCTGACGATTCAGCTTTAACAATGGCTGATGTTCAGGTGCCTTCAAAGGCTCCCATTTTTTGGCCAGCCTAATCGATGAGCCGACCGATATCCAAGTTTTCTGCCAATATCGGCTCGTTTCCCACCATACATACACCAAATGTCATACGAAAATTAGTTTTGAACGATATTATCGGTGCATCTATGGCCATCTTTAGGCCATACAAGAAAGCTGCCTTTCTTCCAACAACTGGCTGGCCCAGGCCTCTAACAAGATCAAGATCTATAAAGTGACACCCAAACACAAATTGTGACTTAATACTGCCTTTGTCTGCAATGTCTAAAATATATCCAGAAGCCCAGGAGAAGGATGAGAACCTTGAGCCAGAATAAGGAACATGCAGTATGTGGGTCGGACCTGTGGATGTGGGTATAAGTGTGGGTTTGTGTTGCTGTGGGTCACAGGTATTGATATAAGCTAATTTTTAAAAAAATCTTTTTTCGCCCACCTTCTGATAATATCACAGGTCCAAGAGGGTAAAAATGTAGGTTGCAATTCAAGGTGCAGGTCAATGGTCTCGAACAGGTCTATGTTTCAGATATTTAGAATCCAAGCAGGATCCTGCCCTGCTCACATCCCGCTATCCCTGTTCCACCCTCTCCCACTTTAACATCTAACGAGGGGGTTTGTTGCTGGACTCTCAAGTGTGGGTGGTGGGGCACTGCAGATAATGCAGAATCTATTAAAATATATAAAAATGGATATTTATGGCCTATTAGCTGGGTTGAAAATATATTCGTAAACAAAAGTATCCTTGAATACCAAAAATGATGTGGCAAAAAATTAATTAAGAGTTAATACTCTTTGAAACATAGGTTGCAAATACGTCAAATATGCTTTATACACACAAGCCAATACCAAGGGGTGCTTCTATAACTCCCCCCAGTCTGGTTGTTGTTTTCCAGGTGTACGGAACAGAAAAATACACTGATTAAGTGATTTAACATGTAGTTTTCATTAACATAAAGTCACAGTAATAGTTAAAGCTATTTAACATAGAAAAATGTCTGTATTTAGGCCTGTGGCCAATAGGGTTCTGCTGGGTCATTTCATAGGCAGGCCACACTACACTGCATGGGGTGCTCATATCTGCCTCAGTGATTTCTCTGTTGATGCCACTAAACTGCACCCTGGTCAATGAACCAGAGCAAGATCATTCATTCCACACTACAGAAATATCTCAAGCCTACACATAACCTCATTCTAAGTATTAGATCCAAAATGTGTTTTATACCTGTCTTTTTGCACTGAGCATTTTGTCCCACTATGGCACCACATGTAATAGACAGCTGCCATTGCCAAGGACATAATGCCATGCCATACAGCAGGGTATCACTTTGCATTATGGGATACGCATTTCCATGGCCATTTGATTGTAATATAACTAAAGCAGAGTATACACACTGCTCTAAAAATCCTAAAACATAGTGTATAAATAGTATTGCTAATGGACACTGTGCTTGGGTTTGGGAAGTACAAAAGCCAGTACAGTGTCTGTAATGAATGCTGGCATATAAGAGGCTGGTAGCCACACCAGCTTGGCATCCCAGCCTGGACTGTATCTTGTGCGTGGGTATCGGGCTTGCAAGGCATGTTCTATACACTTGGGCACTTTGGAGATATCCGGATCACAGATGAAGTTCATGATGAGTCTTTGCACTTTCAGGTCTAGAGAAACAACACAAAGCAAAGAGCCATACATAAAATACAGGTAATAAAACACTTTTAGTGTATGGACTGAATTATATATATCTATATTATCTATCTATCTAGCAGAGTCCATATGGGCCCCTGATAAGATCCCAACTAGAAGCCTCATTGGCTAGGAATAACTGTCATGCTTTCCCAATGTTAAAAATGCAATTATAATAAAATGGCTAGTAGTATGCTGTTCTTTCCATATACTGACATCATGCCTTGGAGCTCAGAGATCTATATAAAAAAGAACTTTTTTCTTTAATAAAAATATACTTTTTTTGTAGTATGTGCCTTTGGGTAATTCTAAATAGAAAACTGCCATTTTAAGTATTATGGGCCACCCCATGGGTTCCTACGATGCACACAAACAAACCATACATGTTAAGTCACACGAGCACCAGATTTGTTTCCGGATTTCATAATCCCAGCCTTTTTTGCAGAATTACGTGGCGAACAGAATACAAATCGTTATGGGCATATTTATCAAGGGCTGAATTTTGAGTTTATGGGAGTTTCTAAAAACTCCCGTCAACTCCAATAACTTGAAATGCGGAAAAAAAACAACCAATCAAAATTTATTTAAAAAATCAAATTTATAAAAACGGGTTTGAGCTGCAAATTCAAATTTGAATTTAATTCAAATTCGATTTTTTTTCCAGCAAAAAAAAAAAAAATAAAAATTTTCAATTCGATCCTTGATGAATCTACCTCTTAGTATTATATGACAGTTTTTTCAATTGTTGAAATTTGTTTTGAATATTTTACTCATTTGCATATGCAGATTAAAGTCTGAATTTGTTTTGGGATTAGGGCCAATTATTTGTGGTGGGTATTCAGTCATATTCTAAAACTAGAATTTGGTGCAGCTCTATTATAGTATAATAGGAGGTTCTGTGCAGAAACCTACATTGTTGGAAATACTTGTCCCCATAGGTCATCCTTGTCTCAGGCGGCATCTGATCCCAGAGTAGCTGCAAGGAGCGCTCAATAGAATCCAGGTTAGTCACAGCCGTCTTAAAGAATCCAGGCTCTATGATGCACACTCTTACCCCAAAGTGCTGCATGTCCCGTCTAAGGCACAAAGCAGGGTTTTTTTCAGTGAGTATTTCACATGTAGGTACATCACAATAGCACAAGCAAAATAGGGGTCAAAATGTTAATTACAAACATATCTCACACAAAATGGAAAAGTTTTAACACACACGTATATATTTGTAACATTTTGTGTACACACTTTAAAATGGGTTTATGACATAAGTCCTCCCACATACCAACTGGCTGTGATGCTAACGCCCCCATTCTTCTGGAGTTACCTGATCAGTTGCACTTCTCTATGATTTGCCCCAGAGTCAGGATGACCAGAACTGTCCTGCTGTCAATGAAGAGCAGTGATCCCCAACCAGTAGCCCATGAGCAACATGTTGCTCACCAACCCCCTGGATGTTGCTCCCAGTGGCCTGAAAGCAGGTGTTTATTTTTGAATTCCTGGCTTGGATGCAATTTTTGGATGCATAAAAACCAGGTGTATTGCAAAACAGAGCCTCCCATAGGCTGTAAGTCCACATAGGGGCTACCAAATAGCCAATCACAGCCCAGAGACTTTTTCGTGCTCTAAAGAATTAAAGCTTTACAAAACCTTAACCCTTCATAAGGATCTACCCTTCAAGCTTTTTAAACATTCTTCCTCCAAGTGGCCCCTGAGAGAAAATTCCCTCTTTGTGCTTTGCACAAAACCCAGCCTTGAGCCAAAATCATGGCACAATTGCCATTTGGGAGGACATACGCTGTCTGGTGGCCATCCAGTTCCATCTCAGAAGCATAAACAGCATGGCCTGGTCACTGCATAGATGCACAGATTTCCATGCCCTACTGAGTAAGGAACACTGGGATACAAACTGTATTCTGTATGATATCTGTAATATCTAAAGTCACTGGGAGTCTGATACTATTCTTCTAATCTATCCACTAGATGGCAATATATATATAAAATGAAATTACAGATTTAATGAATTTTATATATTTTAGCAAAAGGATCTCATTAGAAATGTCCAACATACTATACCTTAAACTGTCAGAGAAGGCCTCGACAGCATACTTGGATACGCAGTACCCTCCTCCATTAGCTGAAATCCTTCCAAGGATGCTGGCCATGTTTATAATACGCCCCTGTGCCTTCTTTATCAGTGACAGAAAGCTCAAAGAGACAGCAATGGTTCCAAATGCATTGACTTCCATAACTTTCCTATAGTCCTGTATGGTCATCCATTCAGTGGGCCCGATAGGATTAGCGATCCCAGCATTGTTAACTAACCCATAGAGACCTGTTGATAACGTATGGCCAAGAGATCATTGCAGATAATAATGATTGCATTATTTATGTGCAATAAGAAAAGGGGAAAGAAAAGGCCACATGGCCACATAGGGAAAATATATTCATATTCTTCAGTTAAGGATGAGGCTGCCATATAGTTTTTTCAGTCAAAGAATTCTTCGCAGATGCTAGAAGAACTATGAAATATTTTTGATGCCACAGGTATTGTTGTGCAGAGAGATGGGGTGGGTGGATTAATGCTCAAGGTCCCTTAGGGTATAGCCTAAGGGCCCAGTTTGATCAGAGGCCCATATAGATTTTTTTAAGTTATTATTTCCATTTCCTTTTATGAGAACATTTATTTTTATTTGTACTGCTGGACCTTGTCAGGTGCACCTGCTGGGAGAAGAAGGCAGGCAAGGTGCATGCAGATCCATTTACGTCACTGGCACACTCCAAACCCGACATAGAGAGCTTGAGATGCATCCTTGCATCCAGACCCAGCAGTATCCTAGAATGGGGCCAATGTGTATATAGCCTAGGGGCCTCACAAGTCATTAATCCACCACTGCAGAGGGAAGGCATCATCTGATGATAAACGGAGTATAGTTTTTTTTGTGGAACTATTTACCTGTATTTAGCAAAGGCCCAATAAACAGGACTTGTGATGGATATGTTTTCAGCTAACTAATTCAGATGCCAACTTACCTCACCTCCAATATACGACAACACACTGTCTTCAGATACTGTATATCCAGTATGTAGTACTAAGCAACAAATCTCCAAATTGTGCAGCTCTTTTTATTTGCTTCTGCAAGATTTCTATTTGGCAAACTGTACCTATTGATGAAGCCTTATGTTGGAATCCTGGAGCAAGTGTCACCTGCCAAGCTGGCAGTACCTACAGGGTTCCCTAGTGTTAATAGCTGCTATTGCTCTATATTTGCAGGAGGCAGGGTGGACAAAATGGCGCTAAGCACAAAGATGTGGAAGTGCACGGAGCAGCTTTGAACACAATTACCATTAATGAATGTGTAAATCAGTGCAGCAATTGTGATCATTGTTGTGTAACCACAACTGCATTTCAGGTTATAAATAAGCCATTGTATGATCTTTTTGGTGTAGAACCTTGAATAACAGAAGCTGCTGACCAAATGTCTCAAACCACAATAAAAAAAAAAGAGTAAAAAAAGAGTAAAATAAAATAAATAGATAAAATAATAAAGAATAAAAATGAAGATGCAATTTCCTTGAATTATTGCCATTTCTTACCTCTGTCTCCCACCTCTGACTTCACCCACTCAACTGCCTTGTTTATACTGTCCTGATTGGTAACATCCAGTAAAGTGCACGTGAGACCAGTAGGACAAGCTTTCTGTAGGTCATCTGCTCCTGCTTGAGTAAGGCACCCAGCCAGGACTTGGAATCCCTTTCGGCTCAGTCTCTTTGCAAGCAAATTGCCAAAGCCAGTGTCACAGCCAGAGATAAAGACATATTTGTTGGAGAATCTTGAAATCTTCTGCCTGTCCCTTAGCAGCCACCCAATGGTCCATGCTATGGCAAAAAGAAGCACGTAGCACCACATCTAATTTCTGTGCAAAACTGCAAGGGAGATAAAGGCAATTTAATTTAACATTATAGAGCAACAGTATCGGACTGGCCCACCGGGAGACCAGGAAAACTCCCGGTGGGCCCAGGTGTCAGTGGTCCCTCATGCTGCTAAACTTTTGGCCTATTTCATGGCCATTCCCTATTTCTATGAGAACAAAGAGGCTAAATAGATGGAATAATTCATTATAGTATGTAAAGAAAACAGAATGGAGAATAGAGGTTGAATGAGGAGATTATTTTTGCATAAAAACCAGGTGTACTGCCAAACAGAGCCTCAATATAGGTTGACAATCCACATAGGGGCTACTAAATGGCCAATTACAGCCCTTATTTGGGTCCTCAGGAACATTTTTCATGCTAGCGTTGCTCCTCAACTCCTTTTACTTCTGAATGTTGCTCACGGGTTCTAAAGGTTGGGGATCCCTGCTGTAGAGCAACATTATAGGTCAGCGCCTGTATCAACACATACACACATACTGTAAATACATATACTGTATAGGTCTGAACTATATATCCTGCCTTGAGCACTTCACAGCAGAGTAGATCCAGTAATCCTGAGAAGCCATTAAATGATAGCAATCATGCTTAGTGGCTAATGCAACTACTTTTGCAGTAAAGTTTAAAAAAAACAACATTATTGTAATTTCCACTGCCTCAATTCCTTTATATAAGTAATAGCACTTCTGCAAATAGCATTTTCATTTCTCTCATTCGTCTGAGCTGTGTACAGATACAAATCACTCCTGATCTTTATGGATTTGCCCTTGGTGTTTAGATGTGACAGAGCAGAAGTGCATGTTATATATCCTTCTGTATAAACACCAAATCTCTAGTTATTTAACCATTTTCATGGAAACAGCAACCACAAAAAGGAAAACTTCCAAAAAGACATTGTTTTCAATTTAACTGAAAACAAAAAAGTCTGATAACATATATAGATTTGTGGACTTGTGTCGGTACTGAAGTACAATATTGAAGGGGTTGTTCACCTTTGAGTTAACTTGTATTATGATGTAGTGAAAATTTGCAATTACTTTTAATTTTTTATTTGTGTTTTTTGTTATTCAGCTTTTTATTCAGCAGCTCTCCAGTTTGCAATTTCCATCATTTGGTTGCTAGGGTCCAAATGCCACCATGCAATGATTTGAATAAGAGACTGGAATATGAATTGGATAGAGCTTGACTAGAAAGATGAGTAATCAAAAGTAGCAATAAGAATACATTTGTAACCTTACAATTTGTTGTTTAGATTGAGTCAGTGACCCCCCATTTGAAAGCTGGAAAGAGTCAGAAGAAAAAGGCAAATAATTAAAAAATGACATAAAATAAATAATTGAAAAGTTGCCTAGAATTGGCCATTCTATAACATATCAAAAGTTAAATTAAAGGTGAACCGTTAACATTACATTTTGTGTAACATACATTTTCTGCAACAACAACATAAGCTCAAATACACATGCATTTTATCAGTGACATACACATATGTATAGATAGATAGATTTGCCTCCAATAAGGATTCATTATATCTTAGTTTGAATCAAGTACACAGCACTGTTTTATTTTTACAGAAAAAAAGGAAATCGTTTTGAATTATTCTAAAATGAAGTCTATGGGAGACAGCCTTCCCGTAATTCAGAACTTTCTGCATAATGGGTTTCCGAGTAAAAGATCCCATACCTGTACTTGGATAAAATAGGGAGGATCTTGTGGGCTATTTTCATACCAATGCTTTAAAAACAACTAATATATGGCTGCTGGTGGCTTTATTTGCTGCCAAGTCTCTCAAGACCTGTGTTGGGCCTCTGGCAACTGAAATGACTGGGCATTCTGCCTGGTGTGTAAAAAAGTGGCATTAACCGAACTGAACCGACACTGTGGCACAGTTCCATCACAGCAGATAAACCCCCCAAAAATGATCCTGTGTGCCACAAGTAGGGATGCACCGAATCCACTATTTTTGAACCCCTGAAGTATTCGGGACAAATACCGAACTGAATCCCAATCCTGATTTGCATATGCAAATTAGGGGTGGAAAGGGGAAAACATTTTTTACTTCCTTGTTTTGTGACATAAAATCATGCAATTACCCTCCCGCACCTAATTTGCATATGCAAATTAGGATTCGGATTCAGTTTGGCCGGGCAGAAGGATTCGCCTGAATCCTGCTGAAAAAGGCCGAATCCTGGCCGAATCCTGAACGGAATCCTAGATTCGGTGCATCCCTAGCCACAAGATGAAAGTTCAAGAGTTTGGCATTGGGCACAACTGTTGCAACTCACGCAACTACCCCTGTGAATCCTTTGCAGTTTTGGTTGCAATATTTCTTTTAATCAATTTTTTCACATTTACATATTTTCTTGCAACATGATTCAAACATTTTTGGTGAACACACCAGTAACATATATCTAGCGAGCCTTAAAAGGTAATTGTGGACAAGCAAAAATACGTGACAACTTTCCACTTTGATATAACATATCAAGTGTATTTCCAGATAGTATTTTAATGGTATAAAGGAAAAAAGGTGAAAAGGAAAAAAAATAAAAAAGGGGAAACAAGCCAAAATAGAGATGTGCTGTACCTGGCTAGAATACGGTATAACATTATTAATTTGAATCAGCTCAAAAGCCCCTGTAGATGTTATGTTATCTCAACACTTCATAAAATAGGCAGGTGGCTTGAAAGTGTTCCCTGAAACATATATTCTGTACACAGTTGCTATATGTGATGGATGGAATACTTGCTGTTTATCTGATAAGAAACTGGACAACTTCTCATTACCAACAATCCAGAATCCCTTGCAGTTTAATTCTTGTTATACAATTTCTATAACAATTTCACTAAAATGGGTTTTGACCAAAAAAACCTTATCTTGCTGTATATTGGTGTTTACTGACATGTGAGCTGCCCTGCTGCCTACTTTGTATTACACAAATAACACAACTGTAACTTTTAAAAGAAAAAAATAATATTTCTCAAACAATTTTACAGCTCCGCCCACCATTTTTTTCCTGTGCTGTTTCCTGCTGTGCATTTCCTGTGCTGCGCCTCGCAAGAAACACATGTCACTATTCTCTGTAATTGTCCCTAATTCATGCACTGGATTTATCATTCAAATCAGACTTGTTGAATTTGTTTAAATGTTACTAAAAGTTACCAACATCCAAGTACTCTCGTCTGTTTAGCTCTTAGAGTGTTTTATTATAGGGATACATAGTTCAGAATTTACCCAGAGAGACTATATACAAATATGGCATGCTAATAAGATGAATTTCTTTATTTTACACCCCTAGTGTCATCTAGTCTGGACACTAGCAGTGCAACATAGCTCAGAGGACATCCAAGAACCATAAAATGTACAACAGTGGTAGTCGGGATATGGACAGCTGGCACAGCATATTTTACAGCCTACAGCAGAGAAGTGGTTAGAGGGGTAGTTTACCTTTAAATTAACTTTTAATATGATGCATACAGTGATGCTGCAGTTGTTTTTCATTTTTAATTTCTTTTTTTATGGGTTTTTTTAATGGTTTAGCCTTTTGGTCAGCAGCATTCCAGTTTGAATTTCTGCAGCTAGTGTCCAAAATACCCAATTTACAGAGAGTGTGTATAGAAGAAGTAATACAAAGTAGAGACTAATACTGCTGCATACCTTCCATGTTTCTTTTTCTGCAGGGCAGTCCTGATTTTGACAGTTCACTCAGCAGTACCAGATTTTTTTATTAAAAAGATCTGGGTTTTCTTTGATCTCCTGCACTGATGCCAGAAAAGATGCAACGTTTCTGAAACTTAATTAAATAGGAGGCTTTTTGGCAGAGAGAATACTCAGCACCTGCACTTAGATAGATTTGTAACTAATTTAAGGAAATTATAATTTTATTGGCAACTACATTGCCTGTAAATTTATAACACCAGCTAAGGCCTTGGTGGGTGTTTTATTGGCTATGTAGGTAAAATACCGGCCGGGTGCCAACCCTAATTGTGTTTGGGGTAAAGGCCCTTTTTTTTTAACATACACGTCTCTAAAACACACGTATATTAAAAGAACCATATATAGGGACCCATAGGGTTAAATACCTTACTTGCTCTGGAGCATCCCCTACATTTTCTGCTAAGTCCTGGCCCAGTAACCTAGTTATCTGGGTGGGACAGTTTGCCCCTATTGAGTTAGGGATGTTATGACTGGTTCCTGCAACCTTTGTTATAGTAGGAGGGAACGTTTCTCTCTTTCTCTTTAGCCTCTGAGTTGGTGTCAACAAGGGACCAACAAGGAGGGAAAAGGGAGACAAACCCGTAGTGAAGTTCAAGAATAGCATGTGAACAAGGTGATAGAAGTAGCAGCTGTTACATTATAGTAGAAGAATAAGATAGGTTGAGCTAGAAATAGTGGTACTGAACTCCACCATAAGAGTGTCTCACCCAGGTGATACTGCCTGTTAGTGAACGAATCACAACTTAGAGGTGTTACCCTGAGGTTCCCACTGAATCCTGGACCTTTAAAGGGTATCACATAGGTGAATTGGGATCCTAAAAAATAGAGTTACATATACAAAATAAACATGAAACAATTAATATCAATTGCAGAGAACAGCAATATTGGCAGGTGTTTCTTCACCTTTAATGGAGACACAGGGAGAATCCTACAACAACAACTAAAAATGAATGTGGGAGCTTTGTTAAAAAAAAAATGAATATTGAACACAAATGCACTATGGCATTTCCCAACTTTATTTGCACCTTTTTTTTAGAATCCCTGTGCATGTGCTGGGTGCTCATGGGAATAAGACTTACAAGTTGCATGATGGATTTATACAAGACAACGAGGCAAAGCAATTGTTGAAGTACAATCATTCCTTATAGTGTGGCATGACAATCTTTTTATACAATAGGAGCCAAATCCGTGGCTTATTAGCAGAGAACAAGCACTAAAGTGGAGTTTGCTTAGTTACCTTATTGCACGCTGGAAGGTATTGCTTACAGGAATACATACAGTGCATGGAGTAAGCAGTTTCAGTACATGGAGAATAAGTGCAAGCACAGTAACACATACATGCAAGAAGTCCCCTACTGATAATTGCCTTTTCCAGTTCCCTTTCTTTCTCCAGCTAGGTGCCAGTTAAATATTAATAGCTTGTACTGACTCAGTATTGACTGATATCCCTCAGTGGCTTGAAACTGAGCAATAACTATCACCTATTTACCCACACTACAGCCAAGATCCAAACAGAAACCAGCTTCCTGCCCACTTACCTCTGTGTAGTTTAACAGTTTAACGTTATTATACTGCAAGTGGAGCTACTGGTAACATACTGTACAACTTGCAAACTATAAAAGGAATGACTCCCCATGAGCACCGTATATGTTGTAGATCTTGTACTCAATATGTACTGGATCTGAAATTCTTTCACAGGTGCTTGTTTTGCAGCACCCAAGCCACGAGTTGAATCTGTGCAAGCACCTACCTTAGCTATTCCTTTACTCCCGGGACACAAGCTGCTCGGTGGAGCAGGATCTCCAGTTCCCCTGTTAGCAGATTTGGTGTGTCGTTTGTTTCCTTATCTACCTCGTTTTGTCAGTGATGAGCTCTAGCAGGGGAATGAAGGCATGTAGTGCTGCATAGCCAAAGTCCATCAGCTTTAAAGGAGAGATTTTCCTAGATTTATTTCTAGGAGAAGGAGGTGGGGAGGAGAATGGGCTGTTAACGCTTTGCAGATCATTGCAGGTTACAGCGAGGTACCAGGGGTCAAATACAACTGTATATACTCAAATTTATTATGCATCTCTTTTTTTAAGCTATAAAGATCATCTTGATAACCTATACTCTGATCATTCTTCTGTGTGTGCAAATGTAATCAATATAAGGATTATTTTTGGCAAATAATGTCCTCAGTCAATATCTTGTGTTTGCTGCTCTGCTAATTACTTGACTCGAGCCATTTGCCCATCTTTTCTGTACTAGGAGAATAAATTATTTACATAAATATGTGGTTTGAGGTACAATTGCAAAAAGGAAATTTCTACCACTCTAGGCCACTGTGTCGTGCTATCATTATTATTAACATGTATTCATAGAGTGCCAACATATTGCACAGAGCTGAACTATTTCATGTTTCTGGTGTGTTGTGCAACAAGCCTTGTGTGACATATATGTATATAAAAAGAACTGAATGATTAAACAAAATGTAACTGTGATAAGTATTTCAAGAGTAGAGCCAGTCTGCCACCCCTAACAATCTGCCATACTAAGCCTAAAGGTGGCCATGCAAGGGTAGATTTTAGCTGCCAATTCAGCAATTGGCAGCTTATCTGCTTATATATTGGGTACCCTGACAGGTTTACCAGATTGATATCTAGGTGAAAATTACCTACACATAGATTGTGCAGGTTTAAATATGTTGTCGGGGCAATTTATGCATCTGCTTGTTGATGAAGTCCTGACCAAACGAGCAGATCTTTCAGTGTATCACCAGCTCTAAGGACAAGGAAAGTTAAACTAGAAGTAGGCTAGAAATGTTGTACATTATGTTTTAGGCTTCTGTACCAGCCCAAGGCAACCAAAGCCCTTTAGCAGTAAAGATCTGTGTCTCCAAAGATGCCCCAGTAGCTCATCTTCTTTTCTGCAGATTCACTGCACATGCTCTGTGCTGCTGTCACTTACTGAGTTTAGGGACTGACTCACAATATACAGTACACATTACACATAGACTATAAGGAGGTTATTTACTAAACTCCGAATGCAAAAATCACGAAAAATTCATGATTTTTTTTAAAATTGGACTTTTAGACCCCGAAGATGGAAAAGTCAGAATCAGAAAATCTGGCATTGCAGACCTGTCAATGTTGCATATAAGTCAATGGGAGAAGTCTCAATGATTTTTTGATGTGCGATGGGTTTCGTGCAATACCACAAAGTTTTCTGTAAAAAAAAACAGAGTTTTCAGATGAAAAATCCAAAAAAATCATGAAAATCAGATAAAAAATCCAAAAAAAACTCCAGGCGTTCTTAGGATGATGTCAAGGAGATTTGTCGCCCGTGGTTTAATCTTTACAGATTTCCCAAAAATGCTTTTCTACTGGCAATAAAATAATTTGTTGGTGGAAAACATGGACACTGTGTATTTGAAGATCTTTTCTAGATCATTCATTCTATTAAGTAGCAGTCTGTGTTATATTTCTTGAGTCTTTGATCCTTTGTTGTTAATGGCTTAGGAGGCATAAGATTGCCTGTTTTTCTGTAACCTTGGTTTGCTTCATATTTAGCTATAGTCCTACCTACAGTCCTGTTCTTCAATATTCCTTTAAAGTCTTTTTCATTTTCAGCTGTGAATATTATGCATCAGCCAAAGGGTGCTAATAATCCTTGATCATCTTTCTCTCGTGATATGCTAAATATACAGGTTTAATAAGTATGATGATATTTTACAGCCCTCTCTAAGTCCTTTGCCAGTCTTTTCGGTGTCAAGGGGAGGTAAATTCAACCGGGGCACTTGCACAACAGCTTGGCTGTTTGTCCTTTGAATAAACACTTCCGACAGGGGAGAGCAAACAAAAATGTCAAGGTATACTTAATAAAATAGTGGGCAAAACTGTGGTGCAGTTCAGTTGTATTAGTGCAGTTGCAGCCCCTTAAAGAGACAGTCAACACCAGAAAATGAAAATGCCCTAAATGCATTTAAAGAAGAAGGAAAGCTGCAGAGGCAGATTATTGGCAATAGATTAGCTACAATAGTGCAAGCTAGAATTTTATATTTATTCAGCTCACTTGGTTTTAACCTTTCCTTCTCCTTTAAAAAACAATGTTAACTTAAACTAGTAGCACACTATACTGATCTGTCTTCCAGTCCTTGTTGTGTGTGTGCACAGGAACAGCATTGGCCTGTCACCACACAGACAAGGGACATATTTAGATGTGAAAATGTGTACTTTTGCACCTCACACCAAATCCGCAACATGCACTCACTACAAAACAATGGATTGGCCTTTTCTCCACCTGTGTTTTAAAATGGCCTTAGTCTGCACTTTCTAGAGGCCGGCACACTTTCCAGAGTGCAGGTCAGTGGTGAATCATGTGATGCCGAATCTCTTCAGAGGGGCCTGGTGTGCACAGGAACCAATACCAGTGAAAGCAACAGGGATCAACAACTATAGAGAAAGTAGACTCCATGGTACAGGCTCCCCTGTCACTTGGGGGTTTGCTACCTCTATAGTTAGACAATGGAAGTTAAATTCCTTACTCGTCCACTCTTTTTGTAGATTCCAGTGTTTTCCACCTCCACTTAGTAACATAGAAGAAATAGGGACTGGAGAGCCTTTCAATGTATTTGATTTTCTTTATTTGAAGCACTACAGGTTTCGGACAACAAAGGTCCTTCCTTGGGTGCATGCCAGGACCTTTGTTGTCCGAAACATGTAGTGCTTCAATAAAGAAAATCAAATACATTGAAAGGCTCTCCAGTCCCTATTTCTTCTATATAGTTAGACCAATGGGACAGGTTTTTTTTTATTAAAAATATATGTAGTTTCCTGCATGAAAGGTCTTTTAGGTGCGTGTTATTCATGTGTATTATCTAACGTTTTATTTAGACTACAGACAAAAGATGGCTGACCACAGAAGACTTACTTCTAAAAATACCAGGATTTCTGCTTCAAAGAAAACATTTTTTTAAATGTACAGGGTAGAAACAAGTAGTATATCAAGTGGAAAGACTTATTTTCATTTTTAGCATAACTCGTCCTTTAAATGGTTAGTCTAGTGTCACCACCCAGCAACTCCGGACAAACAAGCAAGGAATAATGACTTTGCACATAATACATGTCCAGTTTCTTGCCCAAGGCAACCCTGCCGGCTGCTTCGCCCCCTTCTTCCGAAACTGCGCATGTGCAGAAATCAGAGCAGGGCCACACTGAGTTGACGTCAGCGCATAATGCGCAAGTTGACGCCGGCACGCATGCGCAGAAGCGCTAATTGGCATGCACACAGAAGCAGAAGAAGATGGGTAGTGAGGGGACTGGACATGGAGTAGGCGACAGAGCAGGTAAGAACCTGGCACCCCCCCCCAGCTTTGCGCCCTAGGCACGTGCCTACTTTGCCTACCCCTTGTTCCTACCCTGGCAGAAGTCCCTTTAACAACTGGAAGATCTTTCTTTTATTTGTGGTTTTAGAGTCATTTTGGTGTTTTTGACACTGGCTTTTGTGTAGCAATATAAAAAAGTCATAGTTATTGTGAGACAAGTCAAAAAGATCACTGAGTTTTCTCGATCATGCTTTTTCAGTTCGGATATTTTAATAAATTTCATGACATTTGTGGTTTTAGAGAAAGTGAGTCTAGTCGTGGTTTCAAAAACCTCTAAAACCACAAAAATGAGACTTGATAAGGCTTCCACCTGTGTGTTTCAGCTCTTACAGTGGAAAAGTTATCAGATCCATATAAGGCACACAGCAGGTATGAAATACAGCGTGCTTTTAGACTGACCTAATTAGATCTTCCCAGAGGCCCCTGCTGTGGTCGGAAAATTGTGATTTTCTGGTCCTAAAAATTGCTTATTGGAAAGGGTAATGGGTTTTAGTGAAACAGAGCATGAATCACAAGGCTATGTCTAACCTCATTGTATTAGGGTCTTGGTCTAAAATGGTTTAAAATATCCCAACATTAAATCCCAAAGGTTGAGTGAAATACACTGGTAATATCCAGTCAAGGTTTACTAACCTAGCTCTATAGAGGTAAGTTGTAAATAAGAGTTGTAAGTACTGGTGCCCAGGAACCATGGACAGGCCCTAAATGCAAAGAATCTAAATGTCTCTCCATTAGGAAAACTGCAGGTATTTATTTTGAAATGAAAATAACAGGTCAATTTGTTCTAAATCTTGAGTATTACCCCATATAAAAGGTTGACCAATGGTTGCCAATTGTATTGTAGCTTTCCCATTATAAGCAGTGCATCCCTGAGAGTCACAGTAGGAAGCAGGAGAAAGGCAGGCTGCACAAGCCACCAGAAAAAACAAGATATGTTAAATGTAGTGAAACCAACCAGGTTAAGGTGAGAAGGGCTACAAGGAGCCAAAGAGCATAGCAGAAATTAAGACAGTGTAAAAACTTCTAAAAACAAAGAGTGAGATAATAATATTTAGTTGTATAATCAGTGTTTCTGAGAACTGCTGCACATCTGTGTTACATGGAGTCCACCAACTTCTGGCACCTGTTACATTCCACAATTCTTCTGCATTTCTTGCTTTTGCCTCAGAAACACCATTTTTGATGTTGCCCCACAAGTTTTCTATTGGATTAAGATCCAGGGATTGGGCTGGTCACTCCATAATGTCAATGTTGTTGGTCAGGAACCAAGATGTTGCTTATTTACTGGTGTGTTTGGAGTCGGTGTCTTGTTGAAACCTCCATTTCAATGACATTTCCTCTTTGGCATAAGGCAACATGAGCTCTTCAAGTATTTTGATGTATTGAAACTGATCCATGATCCCTGGTATGTGATAAATAGGCCCAACACCATAGTATGAGAAACATCCCCATATCATGATGCTTGTGCCACCATGTTTCACACTGTACTGTGGCTTGAATTCAGTGTTTGGGGGTCGTCTGACAAACTGTCTGTGGACCCTAAACCCAAAACGAACATTCTTGCTTTCATCAGTCCACCTAATCTTTTTAGGTCAGTCAATGTGTTCTTTGGAAAATTGTAACCTCTTCAGCACGTCTTTTTTCAACAGTGGGACTTTGCGGGTTTTTTTTTTTGCCGATAGCTTGGATTCACATAGGCGTCTTCTAATTGTAACAGTATCACAGGTAACTTTAGACCTTCTTTGATCTTCCTGGAGCTGATCATTGCCATTTTGGCTATTCTTCTATCCATTCGAATGGTAGTTTTCCGTTTTCTTCCACATCTTTCAGAAAGCATTTTAATCTTAGATCATTTTAGCTGAGCAGCCTATCATTTTCGGCAACTTCTTTATTTTTAGTTTTCTCCTCTCCAATCAACGTTTTCATGTCTGGAACGATCCGTTTTCAGAGAGAAATGCACTATAACCAGCATGCACAATATTTAAAGGAGAAGGAAACCCCCAGGGCGCTAAACCCCTCCCCCCCTCCCCTGTGCTGCCCCCCCTCCCTCCTCCCCCCTGGCCTACCTGTCCCCCTGGGCAAATGCCCCTAACTTTTTACTCACCCCTCTGCGCAGGTCCTGTCCACGGAGTTCGCAGTCGCCATCTTCTCCCACGCGCGTCTTCTTCCTGCTCTGACCGACGTCTTCTGGCGCATGCGCAGTAGGAACAGGTACCGGTACGGCTCTACTGCGCATGTGCCGAATGTCACGAAGTGAAATCGGAAAACTTTGTGACATTCGGCGCATGCGCAGTAGAGCCGTACCGGTACCTGTTCCTACTGCGCATGCGCCAGAAGACGCCGGTCAGAGCAGGAAGAAGACGCGCGTGGGAGAAGATGGCGACTGCGAACTCCGTGGACAGGACCTGCGCAGAGGGGTGAGTAAAAAGTTAGGGGCATTTGCCCAGGGGGACAGGTAGGCCAGGGGGGAGGAGGGAGGGGGGGCAGCACAGGGGAGGGGGGGAGGGGTTTAGCGCCCTGGGAGTTTCCTTCTCCTTTAATGCCTTCCTTCCTTAAATAAGGGCTGTAATTACCACCTGTTTTTTCACAGAATGAATGATCTCACTAACTGAGGTGATTGATCAACTTAGTGATGTTAAATTGCTATCTGAATACAACTGCCCATTGGAATGTTGAGCACACTAAAGATTAAAGGTGAACAACCACTTTAACAAATGACATGTCAGAGTTGTAATTATAGTGCCTGTAGAAAAAAATTGTTCCCGTGCGTTATGTTACCAAAAAACCCCCAAAACTATTCTTTTTCAGGTAAGATACCAAGCTGCCCAGAATAAATATGTTACTGGAGTGAGGTCAGTCTTTAATAAAAAGTACTGGTATGGTGTGTGGTTCTATTGGACAGAGATGGGGCTTTGGGTTAGAAGGTTGGGGTATATGAAAAGTGCAAACTACTGATTGGTGGAATTAGCTAGAAAATACGTAAAGGAGATATCATTGGCTGTAACATGACCGAGACGCCCGTGGCCAGCTTGGAATACTACACAAGGTACAAAAAACAAGATTGTCCACATTGCTGTGTTTCTATGGCTGTGATGCAAATTAGTTGTATTTATTTATGCACAATATTTTGAATCATATTGAAAAGAAAAAACTTGTGATTCATTCATTACACCTCTATGTGTTGTAGGACAAATTCAGCTTCCGATACAAAGGCCGATTCTTTCAGAGCTTTTCTCCCTTCATGTGACTGGCATTCCTTTTGATTATCCCCGGGAGACTTGGGAATCTATTTCTCCTTTATTTCTTTTGTTAAAGTCTTACCCTGATGCGGATCAGAATGTGGATTAGCTGCTGCCTTGTACAACAGACAAAACTTAATTAATATTCTTAGGCAGAAGCCCAATTTTGGGAGGGTCACATTCAAATCCCTGGTTTGGAATGCACTAGGACACAGATACATTCCGTTGGCACCATGAGAATACACAGAATATACAGATTTGCCCAGCAGTTCCCTACTCCAATGGAAAGCATTGATGCGTTAATATGAAAATGTAACAGCCACTGTCAATGAGATTGTAAGAAAGATACATTTATTTCCTCTTACATTTTTTTTTACTTAGGTGAAGTATTTGTGGTTGCACTTTTTATACTAATTTCCTTGTATAATAAGAGCCCTTGTAACTAAAGAATAGGTGTGTGTTGTGTGTACAAATGCCTATACACTTACAAGTTGTTGATGTACAATTCCAAGCATACTTCTGGCAGTTCTACAATGTAATCACCAAGATGGAGGGTTGTAGTTTGGCCATATGTGATTTACACTGCTCAGGTTCCCTCTCACCTTTCCAGTGGCCATACTGCAAAGAAAGGAATAAGGAATGGGTGGATAAATGCTTCATACTCAGTTCCATAAAAAAATAAATTTTACTAGAAACTTACCGTATATACACTCGAGTATAAGCAGAGTTTTTCAGCCCCCAAAATATGCTGAAAAACTCTACCTCGGCTTATACTCGGGTCAAGCGCAAAAACGGTCGCTGGCATCTAAGAATAGTCGCTGGCGCCTAAGAATAGTCGCCGGTGTCCAAGAATAGTCGCCGGTGTCCAAGAATAGTCGCCGGTGTCCAAGAATAGTCGCCGGCGTCCAAGAATAGTCTCCAAGAATATTCGCCGGCATCCAAAAATGAGACGCCGGCACCTCCAATGGGAGCAGAAACCCTCAATTTTTTGATTGAAACTTACCAGAAGCTGCTGCATTTCTCACTCTCGGCTTATACTCGAGTCAATAAGCTTTCCCAGTTTTTGGAGGTAAAATTAGGTACCTCGACTTATACTTGGGACGGCTTATACTCGAGTATATACGGTATGTTTAAATTCTATGGAACACAGTAAAGCCAGTAACATGAGGTTTTCAGACTTTCAGCTTAATAGTGGCTAATCCATTTGCTTTGCAGCTATATAGCAAAGTGATTTTTTACATCTCACAGTCAAGAGATGAGGAGTGCACTGCATCCCTTATCTGGTGGCATTTTCTGAGGTGCTAAAACCTTTTTTCCTTTTTTAAATTTCACAGCAGGAAAAAGCCAATACATTCATGCCTAAAACTATAAAACCAATGGGTTAATAAGCCATTCTCTGAAAAGCATACTCTAAATTAGCAAGAGTGTGGCTCTGACTGGGTCATTGTCAAACCTTCACCTTTTTGTGTTTGGGCCAGTGTTTTGCTGAAAGGCTAGGGGCATCAACATGGCCAGGTGGCTGTTATGCAAATCTGATCACTTCTTATTGTGCAGCAGTTAAATGGGCTGACAAGGTCTTGTTTATTTCAAACGCAAGCAAGCTAATGTTTTTCAGAATGAATATATTTCTAGATTTCTAAGTCATTAAACACTACTTGCCCAGGATCTATATGCTCCTATCAAAACTATTCTAGACCCTCTACTCAAATTCCTGACTTTAGAATACCCCAATTTCAAGGTCTCTGGAGAAAGGTCTCCGAGCTTGAGCCTAAATGTTGCCATATATTTTAGGATACATTTATGCTCAATAAAGGTGATTGGTATGACCCATATATGCATAATTAAAATTGATTGGGCACAAGCATATGCATATATACAGTTGTGTTCAGAATAATAGCAGTGTGTTTAAAAAAGTGAATACAGCTCAAAATCAAAACAGCATTTATTTCCATCCACACAAATGCATTAGGAACACTGCACATTCTATTTCAAATCAAAATATGATTTATTAAATTTGCGTTATTCTGCATTCTCCTTTACAAACTTAAACATTCACTGTATAAACTGAAAAATGTTTCAAGATTTTGCTTTCCTTTGAATCACTGAACTAATATTTAGTTGTATAATCAGTGTTTTAGAACTGCTGCATGTATTAGAGCTCACTATTAAAATCACCAGACATCACGTCTCTCTACATGCAGAATTTGTGCAAAAGGCAGTTATTTTATTAGATTTTGTTTGTACTGGAATCTGTTATTTGGATGAGCTCCAATTCTGCTAGGAAAGGAAGCCCCCCTACAAGATATATTGGATCTAACTGTCAATGACTTTCCTACACCCAACTGCTGCATGAAGACAGAATGAAAAGAAACTAATGCAGATATGCGGAGAGGAATTGTACATAAACTTGATTATTTCAGAAACGATACAGAATATTTAATTGGGTATATTTCGTTTCTTATTTCAGCATGTTGAAGTGTATATACAATCTTTCATTTTCACAATAGTTCACTTTTAAATAAGGGCTGTAATTGACACCTGTATTTTCACACAATTAATAACCTCACTAATTGAACTCCACACTGCTATTATTTGGAACAAGCCTCAATCAATGTTTCAATTACACAGAATCAGCAGAATCCTTGTCATGATTGTTGGGTCTGTTGGCTTACTATTACTCTACTACACGTACTAGTAAATTATTTACCATGTAGAAATATTATTTCTACTAAAAACAGGGATTGATCAGGTTACGGATGTCAGACTGCTATTATTCTCAACACAACTGTATGTGTACACATCTTAAATACTTGAAATACATTTATAGGAATTTATTCAAACAGAATTGCTTGGGATGATAGCACACGGAGATATCAGGTGTTTTGCTCATTTTTATGAGCCCAAACTGTATATACTGTATACGCTATTTAAACACCAAACAAATCTGCACCTGGCCTATAACCCACAGAAACCAAGGAGATGTTTTTTTTTTTACTGTTCTACCTGCAGGTGGCTGAAAAAAATTTAGTTGCTATGGGTTACTGCCCAGAGCTTATAAATAAAGTAACCCCACTGCTCAGAAGAGGTTTGTAAAATCATGGTCAGTATTGTGGAGGAACTCATCTCTGCTATATTTTGTGGCTCAATCTAGTCGTAAGAAAAAATATTAAAGATGTACACCAAGGGGCATATTTATTAACACTGGTGACAAAACGTTACTTATAGCAACCAATCAGATCTTTGCAGTTAGATCATACCCGTTTTTCCTGTTTAATTAATGAAACTGTATAGCAGGGCATTCAGCTTTGTCAAAATTCTGCACCTGTGCTGATATTTTTAGTACTTTACTGTATAATAAATGTATATGGATGCATGCGTGTTCAACAACTGTTTATTTAGTGCTTCAGTATTAACCATGTGACCCATCAGTTGTAAGCTTTTGAGGAGCACGTGAAGGCCAATAAACTGCCATTTACATAGCCACATTACAGCAAAACTTTATACATCATTATGACAGTATTTACATAACCTTTCCACAAAAGCTGTTCTGTTATTTTTATGCACAAATATTTTCATGAGTCAGATATGGCCCTCCAAAGGGTCTTTTGGATCCCTTCTCTCCCAGGGGCTACATGTCTGGATGGGATCTTCATTTTAGTGCGCTCTTGACTGCAGACATGCTGTACACAACTGTAGATAGAGCAGCCTCAAATAAATAAATTCCTTGGCACAAAATACCATTAGCAATTGCAGATATAGGGGATCTGGAGAGGCTAAGGCTGTCTCATGCAAACCACATGCAGCCTCAACCCCTTTTATATGTATACTTCCACGGTGAGCTGCCAGTGAGGCCTATTAAGAGGCAGACGGCTGCAGCTGACCCTTGTATACATATTCTAAGGCAGTCGCTATAATGCGCATATCCTTTTCAATGCTTCTGGCCCAGTTTTCCACATCACCGATTTCCTAGAAAGGAAAATATGAAGTTATTTTCAAATTACTATTTTAAATATAGTTATGTATTTAACAATGCATGGCAGGTATTAACTGTAAATATCTGATGAAGGGCTTTCATTAACCCTCACTCTCATTAACGGATTACAAATTAAGTGTTATGGCAGATGGGGGTTGTCACTTGTGCTTAATCTCATCCGGTGTGTGCAATGAAATGTCTAAAGTTACCTTTCCTATTGGGGTAAATGGAAGTCACTGGTGGTAAAACATATGCATTGCATATTAATCCCAATAGGAACGCAAATTTTGTCAACCTCACTGGAGAAGATTAAGGACGAAACTGCTACGACCAGCTAGTAAGAGTTAAAGATTTCCACTGAAATAAACCCCCACTGTCTTTAGGCACATTTTGGCAGGAACAATTTAGAATTTAGAGTCCCTTCATTTTATCCCTCAGGCAGATAAAATGTCTGTTTTAAATGATTTTCTGTGTTAAACGCAGAATATATTTTTTTAAAATGAATGGAAATTGAGAGAAGCTTATTTGCTCTGTGGCCTGCTCCATTGATTTAAATCCAATCAGCCTGTGTTCGCTCACACACACAGCGGAGCTGAAGAGGAAGTCAGCATGGACATGCCTGTCGCGTATTTGAGCCGAACTCAGCTTCAGCTCCGCTGTGTTTGCACACTCAGGCTGGATACAAATCAATGATGCAGGGGCACTGAGCTCTTCCACTTCTCTCAACCTGCAAAAATACACAGGCTAAAAGCAGCTGAACCCTTCAGCCTGTGTGTCTCTGTAGCTCTCTAGTTACACATGAGATCTGAATCCCTCTGCAGGCTAAATAAGAACACTGCACCCGGACAAATCATTAGGGATGCCAAACTGCCCTTGTGTGCTCAGCATTTGGTTTTGTTAATTAAATTCGCCCCTGCTTGTATCGCGGTTTAGTGCAAGTGACTGCCAAAAAAAAGACTAACTCCCATATGTAATATAATGAGCTACGTTTGCCCAGGAGCAGTAATCCATAGCAACCAATAAGATGTTTGCATTTTAACATGTGACCAGTAAATATTACCTACTGATTGCTATGGGTTTCTGCCCATGGGCAAAGTTAGGGCCTTTTATTACATAACCCCCTATGGGTCTGGCCACACAGGCAGATTTGGGGAGATTAGTTGCCAGGTGACAAATCTCCTCTTCTTCGCAGCAACTAATCTCCCCGAACTGCCTTCCCACGGCTAAAATGAATATTGCCTGGGGCAGGCACTCTGAGCTCTTTGTTTTCCGAAGTCACCCGAAGTTTCCTCGTGAGGCAATTATGGGCGACTTTAAAACGAATCGCTCCGAGTGCCCGTCCCCAGGCGATTTTCATTTTAGCTGTCGGGATGGCAGGGGAAAGCAGATCGGGGAGATCAGTCGATGCGACGAAGAGGAGATTTGTCGCCTGGCAACTAATCTCCCCGAATCTGCCCATGTGGCCAGACCCTAAGGGTGGATTTGATACACATCTTGAATGGGAACTCAACTGATCATGGTTGGTTCTATGGGTTAAATAAAAGCCTAGTGCAAAAAGTCAGAATAAATTGTTTGATCTGTGGTAACTAGAAAAGCCTTTTCTATAATATACTTTTGAAAGCTACACATTTTACAAGACTCTAATACAGACCAATCTTTGAAAAATGCATTTACAATAAAGATATTTTAAAAATAAGAGATTAAATGTAAGCAAAAGTAAAGCACAAGACACAGATTATTTTAATCCATAAGCAAATTAGTTGTACAGAAAATTGCCTTTTGGAATATTACTATGCAACATGTATGCATTTCTTTCCCTGTCCTGCAGGTGGAACCCTAGACCGGTATTAAGAGAACTTTCTAATTGAAATGTACTGTTCAGTGATTAATCAGGAGACTTTAGAATATAAATAAATCTATGTAAAATTAGTCAGACCATTGGCAAGTTTGTTTTCATAGCCACTGTTCACAGGTTAAGCAAGGCTAAATCAAATTGCCCCTGTGATAGGCTTTAAAGGTCTTCTGTTAACCGAAAACATTTCCCCCAACCAAACAAGCTTATTAAGAGAGCACTGGAGTAAAACACTCACTTTTAGGGCCTGGTTAAAGTTCTCCACTAAACCAATCCACTGTGTCGTCTGCTTTGCAAAATGGGCAGCCTGTGTCTGCAACGTCTTTACCTCATGGTCCAACTTTCTTTGGTTCACATATGCTTGCGCTACACTAAACGTAAAGAAAAAAAACAATAGACTCCATTAAAGGTGTATATTAAGAAATGGAACATTCATGCTAAATGACATATATATTATTATATACATCACCCGGACGATGACTCTCCAGTGTGACTGAAGGGCTGGTTTCTTTACAATGAACAAGAGGGGTATACTGCCCCCGAGTGCAATGAATAGGGCTTGAGAGAAACATACTTTTTGCCTATGGTTTTAATGCATATGCATTCCATATGTATAGATTCTTCCTCTGTCAAATAACTATTTGGCTCCGCATGCTTTCATTTATAACAGCCAAGACACTTTGTGCAATATGTATCAAACAAGACAGAAGCAGTGCTCTCGTGATTGGCTGCACAACTCCATTTATTAACTGCCTGAATATAGCAGCTGTGCTCTCATTTCCTTCCTTAAAGGAGTGGTTCACCTTTAAGTTAACTTTTAGTATTTTATAGATTGGCCAATTCTAAGCAACTTTTCATTTGGTCTTCATTTTTTATAGTTTTTGAATTATTTTTTCTGATGCCTTCCAGCTTTCAAATGGGGTCACTGTGTAGTCTTACAGAGCTTTTTTAGATGGGGGTCAGTGACCCTATTTATTACTAATCTTTCTGTTCAGGCCCTCTCCTTTTCATATACCAGTATCTAATTCAAATCATTGTGGTTGCTAGGGTAATTTGGACCCTAGCAACCCAATTACTGATGTTGAAACTGGAGAGCTGCTGAATAAAAAGCTAAATAACTAAAAAAAACACAATAAAAAAATGACAACCAACTGCACATTGTCTAAGGAGGTCACTCTCTACATCATACTAAAAGTTAACTCAAAGGTGAACAACCCCTTTAATCTTACCTAAACAAACATGCCTCAGTTGCTTTTCACTCACTGGCAACAAAAGTTGGGAGTCGCGTTTGCCTTATGGAAATCACAATGGGGTATATTTATCAAAGAGTGAAGTTAGAGATCTCCATAGTCCTCTAGAGTGAAATTCCGCCACTCTCCATTCATTTCTAAGGGATTTTTAAAAGAGTATTTATCAATGGGTGAAAGTGAAAATTCGACTTTAAGGGGGGGGGGTGCACATGGTACATAACTGTTCAGTGAGTTTGCAATGGGTCCTCAGCATTCAGCTCAGATTCAAAAGCAACAGATATGACCCATGTGCCCCCATCAGTGGAAAGCAAGAGAGCTGAAAAGCAGGAAGTAGTGTTCTGGCTATTATGTTAGACATCCAGTCACTCCAGCCTTTACACATTACATTTTTGCCTAACTAACTATATTAGAAACATTTTTTTATTTAGCACAGCCTATCTATTTCTATACCCAGTTTTTATTCTTATACTGAACTGTTCCTTTGAATACAGGGCTGCCAAGCGTTCCGGCTTGTGTATTCTGAATGATGTGCAGGCTAAGGGGCTTAGCAAGGGACACCCATGCAGCCACTATATGAAGCACCCTCTGTGCTCCATTCTGGCACTGCAGAGTTGCACCAGATCATTTTTATATTTAAAATTCTCTCTTTATGCTGTAGATCCTCACTAGGCATCAGAATGATGTTGTACAGAACACTCAACCTCTTGCCATTCAGCCAGTCCAGACATATGTCAGTCATGAGAGAATGCTTGTCCATGCTAGAGAAGCAAAAAGATTTGCTTTTTCTTCTGAAAGGAAATTATTGATCTTGCCATGACTCATGCCAATTATTTTTTTAGGCAGATGAAATAACCAAATTACATGAAGTAATTAGCTATAAACATGCAGGAGAGGGCACTACACTGAAATATTAGTGACCCTGGTGTTTTGCTCTGATTCAGAACTGTTCTGAAATAAAGACTCCCATTCCCAGTCCCCTGTGCCTTACAATTTTCTGAATTCTTTGGACCTGAAACATACCAACATTGAAAACAATTCAAAGGTTGTTTATATTATTTGCAATGCTCATTCTTACTCCTAAAACAATATAAATGATGCTAGCTAATAATCAGACCTAGAGGTCTGTTCAGTTTTATCAGGAGCCAGTTATCCTACCTGTATATTTTTGGAGTGTGGGTGAAAACTTGCAGAGATACAGGGAGAACTCCAGACACCATGCAGATAGTGCTCATGTCAAAACTGAACTCAGGCAGCAATGCTAACCACTAGTTCACCCAATCACCGGGCTTGTTTACAGGATTCCCTGGAACCTTGGTACTACAGGGGGGGTTCTGGCTATATTGTGGGACAACTGGTCAGCACATGCAAGTCATTCCTTCCTACACTATTAGCATAGCTTTTATAAAAAATAAAAAAACAACCACGCAACATTTTACCCTTAATATAACCATGCTATATTTGGCTTGGCAAAGCCCTTGTTTCAATGTGAATATTTCCAGGAACCAGTTTCTCTTACCCCACATTTAGATGATCTACCAATGCTTCTGTCAAGGTTGTAGCTGCAGCAATCGCTTCCTTCCTTCTCTTTTCTGTAACACAGAGAATTAGGTTTTTAACTCTGAAGAGGAAACAAATCCCCATGTATAGCAAGAGAGGAGGCTGCATAAACGCCAATCCCAACACAAGTGGTGTTATACTGTGTCATTAAAGGAGAAGGAAAGGCTAAAATTAAGTAAGCTTTAACAGAAAGGTCTACTGTATATAAATACACCAGTAAACCCTCAAAGTAATGCTGTTCTGAGTCCTCTATCAAAAGAAACACTGCATTTCTTTCCTTCTATTGTGTACACATGGGCTTCTGTATCAGACTTCCTGTTTTTAGCATAAACCTCCAGGGCTAGGGCTTGAGCATGCTCAGTTTGCTCCTCTCTCCCTTTCCCCCCCTCCCTGCTCTGAGACCAGATCTATGAGTGAGCAGGCAGGAAGTGATGTCACACCAAGCTAACATGGCAGTTGCTATTCTAAACAGCTTCTAGAGCAGTTTACTCAGGTATTGCAAAGCATTCTACAGAAAAATAGTGTTATAGCTTGCACTATTGTGGGTAATCTATTGGCAATAAACTGCTTCTGTAGCTTTTCTTCTCCTTTAAATAGTGCATAAAACGATCTATACAAAGCAGAGTAGACGGAGGATCCATCCTAGTAGCTAGGTTATGCTCTAACAATCAGAACCAAAAGGAACTATTTATGGTAGTTTGCATTCTCCAAACTTTGCTCTTGGTTTAGTACACAAACACAACATAAGAACTGGATCAACTACACTTCTTTGTTATCAATTAGGAAAATAAATGTTTTAGGTTTAAATCAGACAAACAGCATAAATAAAAGTCCTACGCTTCTAGGCAATAATGAATAATATATGGTGCTGGTTTTACTTTGGGCTAAGAATTAGATTTGCTGCAGTCCCAGTATGAGTTCAAATAAGGTGTGGGCATGTCTTAAGTGTTCCCTGCCAGAAGCACAGTAGAAGAGGGATAGACAATCATAGCCCTGCAGTTACACAAGTAGACAGTGTTCGGTTCCCTATCAGGTAAGCCTAACTGCTGTTGGCTTCCCTGCAGGACCTGTAAAAGCAGGCAGTGATTCAGATGGGTGGGGACTCGTAGGGTTTTTGCAAATATTTCCTATGAATAAACCCCAAACCCTACTTTTAAACACATTCCTTCTATATTTAAAAAGAGTAAAATGCACTGGCACATTCTTGTTTTTCAAACAATATACCTCCTTTAAATTTCAAAGCATTTTATATATCAAACAGTATGTAGCGCAATGCCTAATAACTGTATCATTGTTAATCAAAAAGAAAAAACAAATAAAAACAAATAACGGGTGCAAAATCCAAAAACAGCAAAAAGCTGTGCATTTGCTCAGAAAGTAAAGACCAAAAATAACATTTAAAAAAAGGAAAAAGAAGTGGGGATGGATAGGCCACACACTAAGTAAGGGAGAGGAATCGATAGAAAGAAGAGCCCTAGAATGGAATCCACAAGGATCAAGAAGAAGGGGGCGGCCTTGAAAAACATGGAGAAGATCAGTGGAAGAAGAAATTATAAAGATGGGAAAAACATGGAATGCGATCAAGAGAATAGCAACAAATAGATCTAAATGGAGAGTCTTCACGAATGCCCTGTACTCCACTGGGAGTTGAAGGAATATATGATGGGGCTCTTGCTCATAGCATATGAGTAAGTGCCCCAGTAGGTACAAAACACATTAGGCGATTATCTGTATGTCCTAATAAATGATTTGAACTTTTAAATACTATTTTTGGTCTTTACTTTCGGAGAAAACTCACAACTTTTTGCGGTTTTGGCATTTTTATATACGGTACTTGGGTTTGGGAATTTAATGTATCTGTCACTTATAGTCCTAGGGTACACTTTATATTCACCCTGACTAGGGATGCACCAAATCCACTATTTTGGATTCAGCCGAACCACCAAATCCTTTCAGAAAGATTCGGCCGAATACTGAACCATATCTGAACCCTAATTTGCATATGCAAATTCGGGGTGGGAAGGGGAAAACATTTTTTACTTCCTTGTTTTCTGACAAAGTCACGTGATTTTCCTCCATGCCCATAATTTGCATATGCAAATTAGGGTTCGGTTGAAGTTTTTCGCCGAATCCCGAACCGAATCCTGGATTCGGTGCATCCCTAACCCTGACTGATATCTTATTGGCCTACAAACAAGCTATTGGGCTTGCAATTTATGTGAATTCAGACTTTGCTGGGGACATGGTGTGGGGAATAATTGTTTTTATTCATATAGTTTACCTCAGGCAGTGGCATAACTCCCTGTCCCAGGGCCATCCATGTTCTCGTGGGTGCAGGGGGAGGAATAGGAGCCAAAGTTTTCAGCAGGGGGACCCAGAGAAGACAAGTTATGCACACTGACCACAAGGGAGTGACTACAGATAAACTTATGGTGTATCTGCTTCCTCTACTGTTCAACATTTCAATTCATGTGGGGGGCTGTGTTTATTATTATGAACGTGCAGCATGCTATTTTGGTTTAGTCCACTCACGTGATATAAATAAAGGGCTGTAAAGGCACTATCCTGTGTTTAGTATAAGAGAGCAGATACGGTGTACTATTTTTCTATTTCTGGATTGAATGTGTTTCAGACTCCCTGCAGCAAGACCCTATTACAATGTATAATTGATAAATATTCTTGGTTCTCAAGAATATCAACTCTCCGTGTTGGCACAATGTACAAAGTGATACGAGCCCCAAAGGCCGGAATTCCGTTACTATGGAGATCCTGATACTCGCTGCAGCGATAGCAATCACTTGAGTTCGAGGATTCACACAAACAACTGAGCCTCCGACACCGGAGACGATAATCTCACCTTGCAATTCTTTCCGTTCAGTCTGCTTGGCTTGGTGCTCTTTGAGGATCCGGGACAGCATGGCTGAGGGTAGTGAGGAAAGTGACAAGTCCTTAGATGTGGATGAAAGAAGGAATCGCTCGGTGACCGGATTAATAGCGTTCCCCTCCAGTGAGTCTGTGGGCGGAAGTGAATGGAGGCGACGCTGCTGCTCTGAATTAGATGGGCGCCATTGTCTGTCACGTGTCTATGAAGCTACGCACGGTATTACAACAGCGGCTACTTCCTATACTAGGAAAGGAGCTGACGTCACGGTCATGTGACCGCTCCACTGCGGCTTACCTATTCGTGAGCGGCAAATTCAAACATGGGAAAGTGTTAATGGGTTCTAGTGGGGGCTGCGGACTCTTGACAGGACCTGCAACTAAATTCCCAGGCTTGCCAACTTGTATTGTAGGTTTAGTACAGGTTGCAACCTCTACCTCAGGCTTTGGGGCCATTCATTGTGTCGCTGGATGTTTGTAGCTATTGAAGGGATCACTGCCTCTCAGGCCTGGACTGGGAGTCAAAATAGGGCAGGTCCGGACTGAGAATTAAAATAGGCCCTGGCATTTCAGGTACACAGAGGCCCAATCAGCCCATATAGAGGCCCAAAGAGCCCCCACCAGCCCACTAAATAGTGACTTTCTATGGCACCTTATAGCAGCCCCTCTGGCATTTGCCAGATCCCACAGATTGCCAGTCCGGGCTTGAAATAGGCCCTGTCATTCTAAGTACACAGAAGCCCAAACAGACCCCTATCAGCCCACTATATGGTAACTTTCTATGGAGCCATACAGCAGCCCCTCTGGCATTTGCCAGAACCCACATATTGCCAGTCCGGGCCTGCTGCCTCTGAATTTCTGTGGGGTGAGGGGGGATCACAGTGAATTAATGTCAGCTAGACTGTATTCAATATTTACACACCCAAATGCAGCTACAATATTGTTGTTGGAGCTGGGGTATTTTTACCATTACTCTTGCACAATTACAGTGCAACAATGGCGAGATAAAAATGAGAGGCAAGACACACTGACACAGCTATAATAATATTATATGCATTAACCATAAACAGCTTTGCTTTTCTGCCATGCACTGAAAGTCTCCCTTAATGGAGAATAATGTAATGGACAACTTGGGAACAATAAATTGTATAGAAACTGTTGCCTTGGTGTTTCATGAGCTGACGGAAAATGTGGAGCGCCCAGTCAAGTAATAGAACATGGGATAATGGTCATGAGAGGGACTTCTATTTAAGGAGAGGATCATTGCCCCTAAACCTTTTTAAAGGACCAGTAACACCAAGTTAGCTTAACACTTAATTCACTCCAAACTTCTATATAAGTCAGGCTTACTCTCCCCTTTGGTTTTCTTTTTAAATCTTGCGCTTCAATCTGACTTCCAAAGTGCTTCATAACAGAATGTGAAAAGGTGACGGCCGCTTGAATTCCTCTGTGTGCTGAACCAGAAGTCAGCTTCACATGGCTGGCCTAAAACACCTAAGCTTTTTATTTATTTATTTTTTTAAGCATCTGCAGTTCAAATGTCTGTTGCTTTTCCTTCAGACAGCTTTGGGGGTAATATTGTGAGCATATATATTAAAGGAACAGTTCAGTGTAAAATAAAAACACTGGGTAAATAGATATACTGTGCAAAAAAAATGTTTTCAATATAGTTAGCCAAAAAATGTAATGTATAAAGGCTGGAGTGATTAGATGTCGAACAGAGTAGAACAGAACCCAACTTCCTGCTTTTCAGCTCTCCAACTCTGAGTTAAGTTGGCCAAACACGGCCAGATTAAAGCTGTTGATATGGGTCCGGATTCGGCAGTTTATCTGCCCCAATCGATATCCGGCCAAAAATCGGGCAGATACAGATCGAGCAAGTTTGATTTTTTTTCTTTGATCCAGGATCGCATCTGCTAGTTGATGCGGTCCTGTGACCCGTCGCCGCCCATCACAGCATTGTAATCTGATCGTTCGCCCCAGGGCTGAATGTTCGGATTAACCTGATATCGCCCAGCCGTTAGGTGACCTCTAATAGTGTATGGCCACCTTTAGTCAGCGACTCTCTCTGGCCATGAGTAACTAAGTGCTTCAGTGAGTGCTTCAGAACAGACCCCAGCAGCTTTCACTGTGAGCAGAAAAACCTCTGTACCTACAGTATGTGTCTCTCAAAAGCTCAGTGACAGCTGCTAACACTGGGGGGAGTACGCAGGGGCAGGGCCCTGAGACAGTAATCCCGGTGGGCCCCGGACCCCCAGCCCGACCCTGACAACATATGTAAGGGCACAGCCTGCTGCTAGACATGTAAAGTCAAATGTGGTAATAACTAAGCTGGTATGCAAGAATATGATGGAAAAAAAATAATTTCAGATAGTGGAGCATACAACTACCAGCATCCTCCCTGCTAGTGCAGGAATATGTGGAAGTGCCACAACAGGATCAAACTTTTTGTTTTATATGTGACATTTGGTACTAAAGTTACACTTCCTACGCTAAATGCAGAACCCCCTGTACCCCCTCAGTGGGGGCCCCCATTACTGCCTCAGAGATCTTTGTATGTCTCCAGCCATTGCTAAACTACCCAGCTGTCCCCCTGATAACTAGTAGCTGAGTTGTAGTTCAGTTACAGACAGAGATCTAAGCAGGGCCTTCATTAAATGGGGACAGGGGGTGGGGGTCCAGTCAGGGGTCCCAGGAGATCTGATGGGGGCCCTGGTTCTAGCTGCTGTTTATAGTTTATTAGTGTTGTATTAGTGTTGTTTCAGAATGTGCAAGTTTCATATGTATGCGATTGGCTGTCAGTTACTGGGATATCAGGGGGCATATTTAGATGATACAAAGGGCAATTTCGGGTGTTTTGTCACCCATCATTTATAGTAGCTTGGGTAGTGGGGCCATCGCTCCCAAAATTGCCCCACTGCCTACCAATCTAATTGCTTGGGTAGCTGCTTGTCATGAAACTGTTCGAAATGGCATCTGTGTGACAAGCAGGAATGGGGGGGGGGTAATTAAAGGCAACTTGGCATTACATTTCTGCAATAAATACACTATGATTGTATAAGATACATTGTGCTCTCTGGGTATTACTTTCTAAACATGTGAAATTTCTGCAATTGTACACGGGAACTGCAGCCTGTTGAGAGGCACTGAACATATATTCAAATAAACTCAGTATTAATTGGATACAGATACCTAGATATTACACTTAAACAGGGTATCTATCACCTGAAAATGGGTTTCTGATGGCAGCCCTGACCCCCAATCAACTAACACATGTGGGTGTCAAAGTGCCTAAAATCTCCCCGTATGCCATCTCTAATGGGAGTGAGACCATAAAAACTTATAGTTCTAAGGCAATGGGTGTTTGGTTTACTTGTTGTTGCATTTGAAGCATTAGACAATTTGCCTCTGCTATAAATGCCAATGGTCATTTGCCAACTGTCATTTTCCAACGGTTGCACTCATCCTAGCAACAGTCAGTGGCCTCAGCATTAGAGTGGGTGACAGTTCAGAGATGCTTAAGTAGAAAGACAAGTAGCACAAATCAGAAGAATAAATATCTGCCCTTAGGATTCCTGGTTTTATGGGTGCATTATGGGTACAGGGGCACTGATCAGAACACAACTGGTTATGGGAAGCAGGCACACTAGGTACATGCAGGGGGAAAGGGAAACCAATAGGAATATGGAGATGACCCCTGTATTAATATAACCAAGGATTCATAGAGCATGATGGGATCTGTAGTGCTGTTACAAGCCCACCCTGATCATGACATTATAAGCAATACAAATGCTACCTACCTCTTATGGTCAACCCTTATAGTGCATCATGGGAGATGATGAAGGCCCTTTCCACATGACAGTGATAAAAGCCTACATCCTGATTGCCCAAAATTTTTGTTAGCTAAATAACACACACAACAGCAGTCAGGCTCCCTCACTTCCAATTACAGCCTTATAGTGAGTGCATTATGGGATCTGTTGTTTATGCATTGGCATACTATTTTATCACAGTGTAGAAGGATAAAGAGTTGACTGCCATTAAGGGCATCTGGGGCTCTAGAAGTGTCAGGGTCCACAGCCCTCATTATGCTCCTGCTCACAACCCCTTTTTATTTCTCCCCAAAAAGTGAAATATTCCGAGCGATTTGCGAGAGACCGATTTGAGAGAGAAAGCGATTGTGAGAGAGACAGCAAAAGAAGAAGAGAGAGAGAGGCAAAGAGGAAAAGAAGAAAGAAGACCTTGAGTGACCCCCTGCCAGAGATTGATAACATCTCATTTGGGATCCTCGGGACAAATGTACTGATCCTGTTTTTCCCCCTCTATAATATGCGCTTGCAACAGTAAGGTTAGCTTATACCTTGGCTGTAGGAGTTGCCATGCTGCTCATTATAGATGTAGCTATAGCTGTTCTTCTTTAGTCTCACCTTTGTGAGTTGGGAGATTTATCTTTAGTCTGTCCCTGCAGTCCCCCTTGGTTGGTCCCAACCCACTATTGTTCCTGAAATTCAATGTACAGTCCCAACCCCAGCAATGTACTTTATCCCACTAGTATAAACTGGACTGTATGCTTTTCTATTCCAGGGCGCCCCTAACATGGGACTCCCTTGGAAAATTTCCAGGGTGGGGCAAATTATGTATTATGTAATTTAAGGTAGGTGGGCAGCCAATCGGAGCATTTAAATAGTTCCAGTTCAACAGGTTCAGCAGAAGCACAAAAAAGGGGCATAATATCATGGCAGATAAATCATATTAGTAAACGTGTTTGTTCTTATGTGCTGTCCCTATACATATGGCACCTCTCCACATTAACTCTAACCATCCCAAATCTCTATTTTATATTGCAGGGGTGTCGGAGATGTGCTTGTGCTCAAGCAAGGACCGACTTTAAATAAAAGGCTATCGCCAGGTAAGGCTGCTCTCTAAAGTGGCTGCTCTCTAAAGTGGCGCTGAGCGTTACATTTCCCATATTTAGTGTTAGAACTTATTAGTGAGAGTTGCCATGTTATTTGCTCTTTCTATAGAGATCAATGTAACAACTCACCTAGTGGAAATAAATACATATTGTTTTGCTTATTGGCCTATGAGAAGAAATTGTTACTTTCATTATTACTGGGGATTAAACACAAACTGCTGGAAACCTTAATGTCTTCTTTTTTCTTACATTTCTCTAGGACTCACAGTGGATCTACAGGAAGGAGGAGGGGATCTGTGAGATGACGGATTGGGAGCACATGAGGAAGGAAATCATTTGCGAAATCACATGGACAAGCTATGATTATTGTATGGCCAGAGACTGCCTGGAATTCACCAGGTGGTGGAAAATCAGATTGATGGCTGAGGTCTGGCAGGACAAGATGAAGGCCAAAGCCCAACTGAAATCCCTCTACAAACAACTAGAGGAGATAAACCGGGCAATTTTCATGAAGTTCATCGATACATATCCAGGTGCAGTATCTAATGAATATATTTGTTCAATTATTACTATTTTGTAATGGGGCTGATGTATTAAAAGCCATTGCAATGCTGCGATTTTGTGTAAAACAACCACAAAAAGAACATATAAATCCTGCTCAGCTGAAACCTATTGAGATGCCATAGAAACTAATAGGAAGTGTATCTTCATCATTTTGGCAAGGAATTGGAATTGGGATCAAATGGCTTGAAAATGCAGAGAAACCTGCGATTTGCAACTTGTCCCATAATCACAGAGGGGAATGGTACATTAGCATTTACTAATGTTAATTTGCATAACTGCCATATTTCTGATTAAAATCCCCCAAAATGATATAGAATTTCTACAGAGATATCACTTGCTAAGGTAAAACCCTTGGGTACAAGTTTAATGTTATTTTGTTTGGTTTTGCACAGAGCCCACCAGCCACCAGCACCATCGCAGTTTACACGGTACCATGTATCGAGGCACCTCTGTGTAGGTGGTCTTCATGACACAGTGGTGAGTGAGCCATTCTCAATTCCACCAGCAGTGCCTCCACCCCAATACACCATGATTCCACCAGTGGTGCTCCCCCTTACACCTAAAATATGGTTCCATAGACAGGAGCACCCTTAGGCCGCTTGGTAGACCCTGTATTCATTTTCAATCCATTCCTCAAACTGCAGAAGCCGGGTCTGCAGGCTGCCTGGGGTCTAATGGAATGACAAGGAATGCAGAGTTCACTTTGTAGCTTAATGGTGCTCATGTATATGCAGCCATATTCCCTTCTATTTTTGTTCCCTCCACCGCAATTCCAACCACAGTGTCCCTTATTTCCCCAATTATTTTTACCGTAATTCCACCAGCGGTGCCACACTTACACCTAAAATATGGTTCCATAGACAAGAGCACCCTCAAGCCACTCGGTAGACCCTGCATTCCTTTTCACTCCATCCCTCAGACTGCAGAAGCCAGGTCTGCAGGCTGCCTGAGGTCCAATAGAATGGAATGTAGTGTTCACCTTGTATCTTAAAGGCGCTAAAGACGTGTTCTTCACACTGCTGCTACTTCATCTACTTACCTAAGAGAGCTGCAAAAATTGGAAAGGGGCTCATCTTTTAGGCCAAACTGCTTGGCAACTTCCTGCATTAGAAACTGATTGGAGGTCAAATTCTTCCCATTCCAACTGAGTTTGAGGGCATTGGAGCTGTAGTATGAAGGGATGTTACAGAGGGTTTACTCAGAGTCATGAGCAATTAGTCCATGAAAACTATTCTCATGAAAGAAGGATACTACCTCCAAGTGATGGTCCTCCAAGCTCCGAAATACCTGGAATGCAGAAACGGAGTTTCAGTAAACATATTCAATACATGTTATTATATTTTAAGACTAGAAAGTAGTCTCTTAACCTCTCCCCACTCAAGACATAAGCCTTCGTGCACATGATTGACACATTCTCAGAAAGCACCAGCGGCCCTGTACAAGTGGAGAAAATGGAGCTCGGGTGGCACCAAGCAACCATGGAAAAGGCTGGTCAAGATAAGACATATGGAGCTACACAAGGAAACATGGGCCTTTACTGCATTAGGGCTGCTGTGTATCTGAACTGTAACATCACCCCTAGCACGAGAAACATTATTTATATTCCAACACTTTTTTATCCATAATACATCATTTAAAACCTGCTTACCAGTTGCAAGCTTTAAAATGTCATAATAATCAGTACTGAGATTAATTGGCCACTGCACAGATTACACTTCAAATTCAGATTGTAAAATCCTGCATAGTTCACACCTCTAATCCCCCCTGCACTGTTCACACCTGTAACCCCTCTATTGTTCACACCCCTAAAGCCCTTTACTGTTAACATTTCAGACTGAAAGTGCCCACACTGTTCACACCTAATGCAAACTGCTGGAGGGGCACCACCATTGTGTCACTGTATGCAGCACAGTATGAACTGCCAGGGCTGGATTTATAATGCAGGTGCCCCTGGGCCTACTGCCGCTCATCACCCCCATCCCCTCCCCTTCCTTTGTGTACATGTGGAAATTTTCAGCATCGGGTCTGGAGTACTGGGGATTGGTGCACATGGCATTTTAAAAACTATTGTATCTCCTGCAAATTCCCAGTGCTTCTGAACCAATGCGGGTGTGGTTGGGTGGCATGCCGCCTCTCTAAAATTCTGCCGCCCTAGGCCCAGAACTTTCTGGCCTTTCCTTAAATCCGGGCCTGTGAACTGCTAATATTAGAGTCGTCCTGATAGGTTTCCCTGTCTCCAGCTGTAGTCTGCCTTCCCTATGCTCCCTGTATGTGCCATACACTGCCTGCCCTATGCTCCCTGTATGTGCCATACTCTGCCTGCCCTATGCTCCTTGTGTGTGCCATACTCTGCCTTCTGTATGCTCCCTTTGTGTGCCATACTCTGCCTGCTCTATGCCTCCTGTGTGTGCCATACTCTGCCTGCCCTAAGCGTGTCGGAGCTGTGTGTCATACTCTTCTTGTAATGTTCCCACCATAAAACCCAACTACAACTGCCACAAATATGGAGAAATGATTTGTGCAACAAAAATGCCCTTGTATTTCAAAGTCTTGTAAGTCTAGTGATTGTGAATCCCACTTGGGGTTGTTTGCCTTAAAGGGGTTGTTCATCTTTAAGTTAACTTTTAGTATATTATAGAATGGCTTATTCTAAGCAACTTTTCAACTGGCCTTTATTTTTTATAGTTTTTGAATTATTTGCCTTCTTCTTCTTCTGACCCTTTACAGCTTTCAAATTTGGTCCCTGACCCCACGTAAAAACAAATGCTCTGCAAGACTACACATTTAGGAGCCCATTCATTAAGTTCGAGTGAAGGAATAGAAGAAAAAATGCTTCGAATTTGAAGTGTTTTTGGCTACTTCAACCTTCGAATGGGCTATGTCGACCTTCGATTTCGACTTTGAATCGAATGATTCGAACTAAAAATCGTTTGACTATTCGACCATTCGATAGTCGAAGTACTGTCTCTTTAAGAAAAGACTTCGACCCCCTAGTTCGCCACCTAAAAGCTACCGAGCTCAATGTTAGCCTATGGGGAAGGTCCCCATAGGCTTGGCTTAATTTTTTTTTTTTTTTCTGTTGGATTAAAATCCCTTCGAATCGAAGGATTTAATAGTTTGATTCGAAGGATTTAATCGTTCGATTCGAAGGATTTAATCTTTCGATCAAACTATTATTCCTTCGATCGAAGTATTTACGCAAAATCCTTTCGACTTCGATATTCGAAGTCGAAGGATTTTCATTCCCCAGTCGAATATCGAGGGTTAATTAACCCTCGATATTCGTCCCTTGATGAATTTGCCCCTTATAGTTATTGCCACTTTTTATTACTCATCTTTCTATTCAGGTCTCTCCTATGCATATTCTAGTCTCTTCTCACCGGGACCTAGGGTTTTCCTGATAATTGATCTTTCCGTAGTTTGGATCTTCATACCTTAAGTCTACTAGAAAATCATGTAAACATTGAATAAACCCAATAGGCTGGTTTTGCTTCAAATACGGATTCATTATATCTTTGTTTGGATCAAGTACAAGGTACTTTTTATTATTACAGAGAAAAAGGAAATTATATTTAAAAATGTGGATTATTTATTATATATAATGGAGCCTATGGGAGAAAGTCATTCCGAAATTTGGAACCTTCAGAATAATAGGTTCCCGGATAATGGATCCAATACCTGTACAAGTTTCTGCTATAGGTTGTTTCCCCATCACCCAGTATATTTACTGTACATCCAATTAGTAATTAGCCAATCACAGCCCTGCAGTCGCACAAGCAAAGACTGGCCTTAGTCCCCTACCAGGTCAGCCCAGCTGCTGATCCCCCAGTATCTGTCTATATTGCACTTGAGTACTTGTAATGTACTTGTAAAGAAGAATTATATCCCCTCGCAAGTGTCTTTCCCCCCCAAGATAAAACCGCCACCATAACAGTCTGCCCTCATAATTTAATATTAATCTTCCACCAGTTTAGTTACACATCTTTGCATTTTCTCCAATTATTTATAATTATTTTCTCCAATTATTTAATGCGTTTTCATTTTTTTTGTTTTTTTTTTAACTTATTTGCCTTCTCACAGCTTTCAAATATGGGTCACTGACCCCATCTAAAATCAAATGCCCTGTAAGGCTACAAATGTATTGTTATTGCTACTTTTTATTACGGGTATGGAATCCGTTATCTGGAAACCTATCATCTAGAAAGCTCCAAATTACAGAAAGGCCATCTCCCAGAGACTCCATTTTATCCAAATAATCCAAATTTTTTAAATGATTTCCTTTTTCTCTGTAATAATAAAACAGTACCTTGTACTTGACCCCAACTAAGATATAATTAATCCTTATTGGAAACAAGACAGCCTATTTGGTTTATTTAATGTTTACATGATTTTCTAGCAGCCTTAAGGTTTGAAGATCCAAATAACGGAAAGATCAGTTATCCAGAAAACCCCGGCCCTGAGCATTCTGGATAACAGTTCCCATACCTATAGTTAGCATTATTATGGTATATTGATTTACTCATTTTCTTACATTTTATTTTGTTTAGATTACAACCATTTCTTTTAGCCAACACTGAACTGACTGCAACATCTTACACTGAACAATTCTTATGTTAACGCACTTTAATCAAAAGGATTGTAACTTAATATGTTGCAAAACCAATAAAAATGCTGAAAAATATAGTAACGAGAATAACCCCTTGCTAACCCATTTGTTGGCATCAGAGATCAGAGAAAATCTCGAAATAAGCCAGCAGAGAAAGTGCCTTCAAGCAAACTTTACGATATATTTTACATTTTCATTATGCAGAGTGAAATGTATTCAAGTTTGGATCCATTATCGGGAAACCCGTTATCCAGAAAGCTCTGAATGACGGCATGAGCATCTCCCATAGACTCCATTTTATTTAAATAATGCAAATTTGCTTTTCCTCTGTAGTAATAAAACAGTACCTTGCACTTGATCCAAACTAAGATATAATTAATCCTTATTGGAAGCAAAACCAGCCTATTGGCTTTATTTAATGTTTACATGATTTTCTAGAAGACTTAAGATATGCAGATCCAAAGATGTATTATCCAGAAAACCCCAGGTCCTGATCATTTTGCATAACAGTTCCCATACCTGTTCTGGTAATAGGTCCCAAGCATTCTGGATAACAGGTCCCATACCCATACTGGATCACAGGTCCCATACCTGTACATCAGTTGGATCTTAATACCTACTAGAAAACCATGTAAACATTAAATAAATCCAATAGGCTGGTATTGCTTCCAATAAGGATTAATTATATCTTAGTTGGGATCAAGTACAAGGTACTGTTTTATTATTACAGAGAAAAGGGAATCCATTAAAAAAATCTGGATTATTTGTATAAAATGGAGACTATGGGAAACGGCCTTTCTGTAATTCGAATCTTTCCGTATAACGGATCCCACAACTGTACCATAATTATAGTAACTTACAATTCAATGGAGCACGTACATCTTACTATTATCTGTAACTTGATATTATATCTGCAGAAGCCCCCCCCAATGCAATTTGAAAACTCATGAATACCCAGGTATAACCCAAAAGACCAGTCCTAAACCTACACAAACTAGAGACCACGTTACTGTTAAACACCAGGCATATGTAGCAAATACATTCCGTTTCACTGTACGGGGATGTCTTTGCTTCATTCGTATTAAAAAAAAAAAGTTCGGGAAGGCATGGATGTTTAAAGGAAAACTATACCCCCAAAATGAATACTTAAGCAACAGGTAGTTTATATCAAATTGAATGACATATTAAAGAATCTTACCAAACTGGAATATATATTTACATAAATATTGCCCTTTTACATCTCTTGCCTTGAACCACCATTTCGTGACTATCTGTGCTGCCTCAGAGATCACCTGACCAGAAATACTACAACACTAACTGTAACAGGAAGAAGTGAGGAAGCAAAAGGCAGAACTCTGTCTGTTAATTGGCTCATGTGACCTTACATGTGGTTTGTATGTGTGCACAGTGAATCTTACGATCTCAGGGGGTGGCCCTTATTTTTTAAAATGGCAATTTTCTATTTATGATTACCCAATGGCCCATACTACTAAAAAAGTATATTATTATGATAATGGTTCATTTACATGAAGCAGGATTTTACACATGAGCTGTTTTACTCAGTATCTTTTAATAGAGACCTACATTGTTTGGGGGGTATAGTTTTCCTTTAAGGGGCCCTGGCCACCAATTTTCTTATAATGTGTGTGTGTGGGGGGGTGGCCACCAATTTTTTTTCTCATGTGGGGTCCTAGCCACCAATAGTTTTTAATGGGGGGCCCTGACCACCAATATCTTTTTATTAACATGTGGGAACCATAGCCACCGATATTTTTTTTGTTTTTTTTACTGGGTGGTGGGGGGTGGATCTGTGGGTTGGGGAGGACAGACCTGTTGGTGGGGCTTGCGGTGGGCGCAGCCCAGGGGGCCCAGGAAATGTTGTCGTATGGGGCCCTGCGATTTCTGATGGCGGTCCTACCTTGCTTGATGCCAATTTTACTAATAGGGAAGAATGTTATAACATTGAAAGGTTGGCATTTTTTTTCTAGAAAAGGTGACAAACCTAGCAGACACTGACTCCTTTTATACATGCCAGTCAGGGCCATCATCGGTGAGTGCAGGGGGTACAGTTTTATTGGGTCCAGGCCAGGGGCTGTGCTACTCTTTCTGAATTGGCAGAGCCCACCTTGCCTTTACCGTAAACCAGTTAGTTTTACAGTGGCTTTATTATTGTATTTTGCCACTCAGGTAAAATTTGTCAATATGGTTCATTGGTTTCTTTTGATCTCCTACCATTGTGAAACTCCACACTACTCTATTATTTATTCCACTCTATTGTCTGGAAATGATCCAGCAGCATAGAGGTGCTCTGCCAAAAAATCCATGTCCTTAAATCTTACAAGAACGAATGGAGTTTAAAAATAGATAGGTAGGAAAAACTTACTACACTCAGGGCCCTGTGAAAATGTCTTCGTAATTTGCTCCCAGACCTCTACTCCAGAGAAAATGAAGCTGGTTAACTTGTTCTTTGCCCATACACAAAGCAACTATAATCTGAAAGTCTGAACCTTCCATGTTTCATCTGGAACTGTCTTACCTGCTGAGCAGCAGGGACCTGTTTCTTCTTGATATTGCACAAAACAAAAACTGTGGTACTGTGTTAGCCAGTAGCAAAAATAACAAATAAAAAAAAAAGAAATACAAAAAGTATTGTAGAAGTGATACCTATATTGGTTTACAATAAAAATACATTACAAGCCTTCGGAGCACCAAGGCCCCATCGTCAGGCAAAATACGTATTTTTAGATGATTTGTTGTCAGATGCACACTCCTTCAGGTGACAAAGCACTATCTGCGACAATGCCCTATAATACTAAAAATGTGCTGCTACCCGCAAAAAACAGTTAACATAGTTAGTTTTAGAAAAATCGAGTTTAAAGGTGCATTCATTTACTGCATTTTCATCTCTGCACTGGTAAGCTAATTATTTACCTTGCAAGGACCAAGCACGTACAGTATAACCCCCTAACTAAATCAACCGGTTTTTTTTTTGATAAATGAAAGGTGTACCATGAGCATTGTGTGCCAAATGCACCAGTACAATCTGCTCTGCATTATCCATCTATGAAAATAGTCAAATAAAAATATTAACATTTTAAAGTATGACACAGTACAGCCATGGAGTCCTATGTTCAAATTGACTCTTTTAAATTGTTGAAGTTATAAATTTCAATATATTGTGAGTTGAGCTACCCATCCTTGTTGCCTCTCCATTCCTTACACAGAAAGATCTCCCACATGACAGGCCTCTAACTTACCAGGCTCTAATTTAGCCAGAGGCTAAAAATTTATATGTTTTTTTAATTTGGCAGGTTCATATCAAAATGACTTTCTACAGAACATGAACATGTTATTTCTCACAAGCTAGTCATTTCCAAATCTATATGACGGCACCTGAGTTCTCCCAGTTTAGACTGTCTGGGACAGAATGAAATGCATATCAATGATAAATATCCCGGCTGCGAATATAAATAAAAGAACAAAAAAATCTGCAGTGATTATTATCTTAAATATTAAAGGGATGGCTGTGACTCTACCTACTTCTTTGCTCTCTTGTACACAACCCCTGTCTATTCACTCCCTAAAACACTAATTTCAAGATAATTTTTTCCAATGCCTATTGATAATGTGAATCAATAGCAAAAGCAAGCATTTTTGTATAAATTATTGGAGGGAAATGTGGCAAATGTTGCAGAAATAGATTGCCAATTGGTAAAAACTATTGATTAGAGACAATGTTTTCCTGATGACTGGATTAAGACCAAACTGGTAATAGGTGACTCTTAGGGGCAGATTCATCAAAATGTGAGTTTAGATTTTATTAAATAAAAACGCACCCATGTTCTATTCATTCCTATGGGATTTTTGGAAGCATATTTATCAATGGGTGAAAGAACTAACAATTTGATAAATATGGTTGTACAAATTCCATAAGAATGAATTGATTATGGGTGAGTTTTTATTTATTAAAATCTAAACTCACATTTTGATAAATCTGCCCCTTATAGAAAGGTTATAGCATGAAATGACCCAGCCCTTGGGTAAATTCTGTGCCAGACACTCCTTATAGTTCGGTGGAGAAAGGCTTCTTTCATTAAGAAAATACTAAAAAATGTAGAACAGCAGAATCATATACCAGCAGTGGCTTTGGAGGGGGCAGGTTGTTGCCAAATAAAGAGAGTGCAACTGGAAACTCCTTTGGATCTCTGTTCATTTCCACCTGCTCCCTCCCATCCCACCTCTCTGCACTCTAGTGTCCTGGAGCAAAAGGGGGCTTGTCACTGTGTGAAAGCAGCCCTCTGCCTGGTCATCACTTTACTCCCTCATCTCTGTATCCTCACTTCATGTTCGTGTAACAGCAGCGGGCAAGGCTTGGGGCTGATTTAGTGAATGATCTTCCTTACCCGGGGGTCATTAGAAGGGAAGCCCTGTACTGCTTCTTTCTAGTTCACCACCCATAGAGACTAAATAGAATGCCTGTGAAACTGGGTGATCCCTCTGCCTCTCCTGCCTGCTACTGCTCTATGCACTCAGGATCCAAGCTTTCAATCTGGATGTCGCCAACACAGTAACCAAGGATGGGGAAAAGGGCAGCTTATTTGGCCTCTCAGTTGCCCTTCACAAACAACTGCATCCTGACCCTATGAGCTGGTAAGTACTATAATGTAGTATGTATGAGTACTGCTAGTGAAAGGAATACCCATACTCAGGGGGTGCATTATTTGAGATGGAATAAAAAAGAAGGCTGAATGGATGTTCAGTGACTGGACACTTATTAGTTCTTATTTATATAGCACTGACTGATACACTGTTGATCTTTATATTTACCATGGTGCCATTGCGCCTGGCTAGTCTGTTCACATAAATTGAGCACAAACATGCCGGTTGACAGAGGAGAACCCAGAACCTTTAAGGTGTGACTCCATGGTCCCTACTGCAGCCAGGATCAATAGTTACCGTATATACCCGAGTATAAGCCGAGTTTTTCAGCATCCAAAATGTGCTGAAAAAGTCTACCTCGGCTTATACTCGGGTCAGTGGTACCCGACCCGAGTAGCTGAGATTGCAGTCACTTTTAATCATTCCTATACCAACAGTTCACTTGGGGAGAGACTGCAATATCCCACAATGCCCTCTGTTGGTTATATGAAAGAATAACAGTGCGCCCTCTGTTGGTTATATGAAAGAATAACAGTGACTGCAATATCACACAGCGGCATCTGTTGGTTATATGAAAGAATAACAGTGACTGCAAAATCACACAGCGCCGTCTGTTGGTTGTATGAAAGAATAACAGTGCGCCCTCTGTTGGTTATATGAAAGATTAACAGTGACTGCAATATCACACAGTGCCCTCTGTTGGTTATATGAAAGAATAACAGTGACTGCAATATCAAACAGCACCCTCTGTTGGTTATATGAAAGAATAACAGTGATTGCAATATCACACAGCGCCATCTGTTGGTTATATGGAAGAATAACAGTGACTGCAATATCACACAGCGCCCTCTGTTGGTTATATGAAAGATTAACAGTGATGGCAATATCAAACAGCACCCTCTGCACATGGTAGTGGGACAGTGGGACAATGCACACAGTAATCCGTTTGGCAATTCTCTGTCACCATCAACTTTGCAAAGAAGTCCGGTTGATCGCTGGGGGGTCACTTTGGCAGAATGTGCGCTGCTGGGAGACAGGGCTGTAGTTGTGTCTAGGCTTATACTAGAGTCAATAAGTTTTCCCAGTTTTCATAGGTAAAATTAGGTACCTCGGCTTATACTCGGGTCGGCTTATACTCGAGTATATACGGTACATAGTTACATAGTTAAATTGGGTTGAAAAAAGACAAAGTCCATCAAGTTCAACCCCTCCAAATGAAACCCAGCATCCATACACACACCCCTCTCTACTTTTAATTAAATTCTATATACCCATACCTATACTAACTATAGAGCTTAGTATCATAATAGCCTTTGATATTATGTCTGCCAAAAAAATCATCCAAGCGATTCTTAAAGGCATTAACTGAATCAGCCATCACAACATCACCCGGCAGTGCATTCCACAACCTCACTGTCCTGACTGTGAAGAAACCCCTACGTTGCTTGAAATGAAAGTTCTTTTCTTCTAGTCTAAAGGGGTGGCCTCTGGTACGGTGATCCTCTTTATGGGTAAAAAGGTCCCCTGCTATTTGTCTATAATGTCCTCTAATGTACTTGTAAAGTGTAATCATGTCCCCTCCCAAGCGCCTTTTTTCCAGAGAAAACAACCCCAACCTTGACAGTCTACCCACATAATTTAAGTCTTCCATCCCTCTAACCAATTTAGTTGCATTTATATCCCTCTTAAGGACTGGAGTCCAAAACTGAACTGCATACTCCAGATGAGGCCTTACCAGGGACCTATTAAGAGGCATAATTATGTTTTCATCCCTTGAGTTAATGCCCTTTTTTATGCAAGACAAAACTTTATTTGCTTTAGTAGCCACAGAATGACACTGCCCAGAATTAGACAACGTGTTAGCTACAAAGACCCCTAGATCCTTCTCATTTAAGGAAACTCCCAACACACTGCCATTTAGTATATAACTTGCATTTATATTATTTTTGCCAAAGTGCATAACCTTGCATTTATCAACATTGAACCTCATTTTCCAGTTTGCTGCCCAGTTTCACAACTTAGACAAATCACTCTGCAAAATGGCAGCATCCTGCATGGAACCTATAGCTCTGCACAATTTAGTATCATCTGCAAAAATAGAAACAGTATTTTCAATGCCCACCTCCAGGTCATTAAGAGGTGCAGTGGAATTGCACATAAAGAATTAGATGCATTATTTTCACTCTGAGTGCTGGAAATAAAACCATCCAGATGCAATTGCACCAACTGCAGCTCTCAGTCGCAACCACAATTAAGCTGGAATTATAGAAAAAATGCTTAATTCTTGTTAAAATACGTGGTGATAGTGTATTCAAAACTGCACTCTGCACATGTGGTTGTAAATGACCAGTATTGTCTGTGCCACCTTTGAGCTTTCATAGGCCACACTGTAAGGGACAGGCACAAATGACTAACAGCATGACATCATTAGGATTACTCCATGTTTTCCTACTCCGCGTTTTTGTCACCCTTAAAAAGCTAAATATAAGCATAGCCATGCTGTTGTCTAAAATAACCTTCTCTTAAAGCCACCCACATATTATTTACTGTTGTCCGGTCTTCCATTGTTTTTGTACCTAAATCCACGAGGTGATTATACGTGATTTTATAGATGTGATGCCATGTGTGTCACAGGTCTGAGACAACTTTAAGGGCTCTTACAGATGAGCGTTTTTAGCTGCGCTCCCCTGCATTCCGGTTTCATGCAGGAGTAGACGCACTGAATTCTTTTCAATGGGGCTGTACTCTCACAGACGCATGAAAGCGCCGAACGGTTGGGATGCAGCATGTTGCATTTTTCCTGCGTTCGCTGTATACATGTGTTCCCCTGCGGCTGAAAGCATGAAACCGGAATGCAGGGGAACGCAGCTAAAAACACTCGTCTGTAAGAGCCCTAATAATGATGATTCTTGGCTTTTGTGTTGATGTGCTTTTCTCATTTGCAAACAAAGAGGTAATTAGTGATTGCTCATGTGAAATTGGGTTGATTTAGTGAATAAAGCAATGAATCATTCAGCCCAGCTGCAGAACCATCGGATCTGTGCTAAAACTTCTAATAAAATTTAAATCTTCCAGCATACTTTATTTCCATGTCTGGGGACTCTCAGGGTTCAACCTTAAAATAAAGTTTTTGGCCACAATTTTGGACTTCAAGATTAGATGTTATGTTATTTCTAGTAGTAATGAGCGAACAAAAAAAAATTGACGCCCATAGATTTCAATGCATTTTGCCAAATTTTCGGTGAAGTGAAACGGGTCAAATTCGCCCATCACTACTGCTACATTGTGCCCACATTCTATATTTGTACACACGGAAGCCTGTGCCAGATGCAGACAAGTTGTCTAGGTTTTATTGTTATGTGTGTTGTGCAGCTGCCCATGTAGCTCACTCCTGTTTAGTGTTCCTGTACAATTTTTCATATACATCAGTTATGGTCTCTCCCATCTCACCTTGCAGATTTCTTTCAGATTTCATTTTCTCCCTCCTTCTCTGTGCCTTTTGCATACCTGGATCAAAACTGGTGCATGCACACTAGGAACATGCTCTTCTTACATTCAAACTAGCCAGGACCAGGAAAGTGATAGAGATGAGATTAAGCCATCATTTTACAAATAGGGCTACTGTATGAGAAAAGTAGTAGCACAGCCCTATACCCTTAGACAATAATGTAATCCACAGGGAAGCATGTCCCTTGCATGATATTCATATAATTTCTTTAATACTGTCAGTATCTGTTGTTACGATTGAATATGCTAACTGGGCCTCATAGTCAGGTCAAGCTAACAATGTAGGCAGGTAAAAGTTTAAGCTTAAAGTTCTTGCTTGCTAATTTACAAAATGTTATAGGAACTGAAATTGTTTTGCTTGGCACATAAAAAGCCCCTAGAATTCAGACAATAAATAAGAAAAAGGAGAAACTATGTCTAGACAAGCTAAAGCATAAAAACCTCTGTAACAAATGATGCTTAATTATAAAATCCAATGACATAAGATTAAGATGACCAATAAGATTGTTTCAAGTAAAATACGTAATCTAAAATGTTAATGATGTTTGATCTGGGTATAAAATTGTATAACAAAATGTGAAGGGCAGAATTCTCTGTCCGGACCTGTCTGATTTCCTGTATTGCTAAATCTGCAGTTTGGTGCACCTTGCAAATAAATCTATCTTCTGAGTTTGATTTTGGGGTCGACTAATATCCCCAAACAGCTTCATATTCCGAATTCGCCCGAAGTTTCCTTGTGAGGCATCTTCCAGCGACTTTGTAAAATGAAGCGCCGCGTGTGCCGTGCAGCAGGCGATTTTTCATTATAGCCAGCGGAAGACAGGGGGAAGCCAGGGATATAAGTCGTCCCAAAGAAGAGGCGATTAGTCGACAGGAGACTAAATCTCCCCGAATCGCCAGATGTGGCCTTACCCTTATGGTTGCAGTTGTCTACAAATATTAAATGTGTTTACTACTACTAGAACAATTCAAATAAAAATACGTGAGACTTTGCATCTTTTAAGGTTCATGTGCCTCTATGTTTCTGTAATACAGTACAATGATATGTTACAGTCTCACAGGCACTTAGGGGGTTATTTACTAAAGTCTAGTTGGTGTTTTAAAGGGCAAAACACTATGTTTTTTTTGAGAAAAAAAATTGAATTTTTCAAGATTTGTTATACCTTAAAAGTCAGAATCTCAAACCTGGTCATGTAGATATCAATGGGGCAAATTCACTAATCTCCGAAAATTCGCCAGCGTTGGCTTCGCTCACATTGCAACACTTCTACAGGCGTAGATTCGCCAGGACAATGCTAATTCACTAAAATCCACAGTTGCGTTCAGGGCGCTGAACGCTGGCGAAGTTGCACTAATGTTACTGCGGCATGCAAAGCAAAGTTGCGTTAGCATTGGCTAATTTGCATACGGCGGGAAGTTAAAGTTCAATGGACGTATATGTTGCTGCAAATACATTACACTACACAAGATCGGGAAACCTTAATAAAAGAAAATAAAGTTGTTATATTGCCCTACACATGAGCCCAGTGTATAGTTTATGTGCCATATGTTAGGAAATGTTGGGGGGGAAGCTGGGTACCCCAGAAAAAATTTACAATCTTTTGCTAGCCTATCACCCTGAAAAATGAAAAGTCACCAGCATTTTTTGGGACTTAGAAAAATTTCCAACAATTTTTTGAGGAAGTCCTATCTACTCTACTGCACTTCGCCTGGTCTGAGGTGGCCAAGGCAAGTCTGGCGCAAGAGGTAACGTTCAGTAAAATTTGCATCTTAGTGAAGTTACTCCAGCGACCGTTAGTAAATCGGTGAAGTACCAAAATGACGTCACGCTGGCGAATTTTCGCTAGCATTAGTCAATTTGCCCTTTAGTAAATTTGCCCCAACGTCCCTTTTAAAAATGGAATATATCATAATCTGCTCTGGATATCGTATGAGAATTAAAAAAAATTGAGTTTTTTCAGTTGATAATCCAAAAAAGTTGGAGTTTTCAGGTGCCAAATCCTAAAAAAAACATCCAATTTAATTTTTTTCATGGCATTGCGAATTTATAGAGTCTTTTCCCACACCAAATTTTCAAAGTTGTTTTAATAAAATAGTGAGATGAATTCAGATTTTAATAAATAACCCCTTAGGGTTTGTGATTGTAATCACTTGAAAATGGCAGCACTTGTGCTTTTTGTTCTTTCCTTCTGTAAAAGAAAATCTTGTGAAAATCTATAGAGCTGGCATTATTTTTACTGGACGTGGAAGATTGTGATTTAGGCATTTTTATCTTACTTTCTCAGAGGGTGACTCTAAAATCTCATGCAAAACAAACTATGCAGTAAGGAAGGCAGGTATCCCAGGGACTAGAGCCATATGAACAGAGCCAGCAGACCCAGCTGTTGCTCAAGAAGATTAAAGGGCTAGATGAGTTGTGACAATTACAAAATTTCAGCATATGTTTGTGAAAGATCATTTTTTATGGTATAAGAGGGGCCCTAAATTGATTATGTTATTGAAGTCTAGTAACTTCTAGTTCGATCACTGATTTAGGGTCTATTTCAACACTATTTCAAAGTTTTGCGCTGAAATAAAGTTGATGCATAATTCAATATAGGAAGTTTCTGATTGGAGGGGACTCCTGCACATGGAACTAGTTCCTGGTTAGAAGACTCTGCAAGTAATTTGAAAAGTGCTCAGGGTATGTCAGTGCTCAGGTATAATCCAGCATGTGTTGCTCTAGATAAGTGACATCTTTGGATGTTAGGATATATACAAAATTACTGGCTCCATTTAGTTGTACTATACACACTATGGTACAATTTCAGGTTTAGCTAAACAAAATTTGACTTGGTCTAAAGCTGGGGGTAAAGTCAGTTCTTAAATCTTTCCCTGTATTGGTTATTTCACGTACAGTATACATGGTGGATGCATACCAGGTCATGGGTGACATATTTTGATGTGGGCAGACTGAGATGATGTAAATCATGCAGATTAATAACAGGACATCCTACATTTACATGCCTTATTAATTATGTGTTTCAACAATCTATTTTAACAGCCCCTGCAACACAAAGAGAGAGTCTATAGAGCCAATGTTTAGTTTGCATTAGGATGTAAAGAAAAATGCCCCTTGTGCAGTAATAGTGTTTCTTGTCTCACTGTCAGGTTAGCAGTAGCACATATTGTCATCTTTGTGTGCTGCTCAAGGACACAGCGAAAGCTTTGCACTAAGCCATGAGGTGAAGCTTATATTATATTTGCTGTATCCTGCCTTTTATTTGTCCCTTATGCTTTTGGGTTTACGTCTCTTCATTTCATCAGTCCTCTCCAATCTTTACAGTAAATCTTTAATAAGCCTTAAATGCTTTGCAGACAGACACAATGAAACATTTGGAAGCGTCAGGCACAGGATTGAATTTGGGTCATAATTTTAATTAAAACAAGTGAAATAATTTCCATAAACATTCTTCTGGGGGAGCGGCACCAACACTCCCAGGCTAAGGTCGAGCAACTCTTTGTGGCTGTATTATGTTTGGAATTTGATTTCTTTGTAGACAATAGATTGAGAGCAATTTTTAATAAATTTTACTGTATAAGGTGTTTGAATTTTATTGCTCACAGCTGTCATAAAAATTCTTGCAACTGCATCTGACTGACTAATACACCAGTATTTTCTTATTTGTAACCATGTAATGTGCTAAGAGGGTCCCAACCAAATCCAAGGGTGGGCTTTAACTGAAAATGTCTGACAACCACTCGCGACCTCTGATTTTTGTATGTATAGTGTGTAATCCATACGGTAACATAGTGGCTGGAGAGTAGCTATGACAGACTTGCTACTCTGCTGCTGCAGTTTCCACCAGTTCCAGGTCAATCTTAATAATACCAAGTGTTGGAGTTCTGTGATGTGGGTGAAATGTGAGTGATGCATTGCTGGAAGGCACAAGGGTTCCCATGTTGCAACAGGAAATTTGCAGGCTACATAATAAACTTTGGAGGCACTTTACAGCCAGTAGGGGTGATTTTTTTTTTGTTTTTGAGAGACTATGGATATATGATGCTGCGTGGTGAATTTTGAAATTTTCCATTCACTTTTGGGCAACCAGTAGTTATATAGTATAATACATTTATGATCCGTGCAGTGGAAGCTGTATTTTTCAGTGCAGATCAAATAACACTGAAGCTGAGAGCAGTGGAGACAATGCTCAGAGCAAAGGGTACCCAAACAGTCCGGATCAGTTCCAGAACCCTGCCTTTCTCTGGAGCAGCTGAATATTTGCATTTGTACCTGTGAATATTGTATGAGATGATAAATTGTGGCGCTGAGAGACTCCATGAATATTTATGAAGGAGTACATTCATCTCTTCCCACATAGAACGACCTAATCTTTTTTTAGGAACTGTGGCAGAGATAATTGCCTCACTAAAGGAGAACTAAACCCCCCAATAATAAAAACCCCTACCCTTCATAGTGCCCCCTCTCTGCTTCCCCATCTGTACAGAAATGTACATAGAAGCATGATGATACATTAAACATTGCAAAGAGTACATCAATGTTTTCCCAACTGTAGACAATAAATTAGGTGTCTAAGAACCACGTATTAATCAAATTATGCTGAAAGGAGAGATAATTCCAGACCTAATGAGATACAAAATAACAGCGGGTTAGTACTTTATAATAAGTTTCCACTTCAAATTGGTTGTATCCCAAATTATTTGCAAAGCTTGCAATTGTAATATCTGTCCCAGTTCTTGTTCTTAACAGTTCATATAAGATGGGGGTACATTGTTAGCTGGTTCCCTCAAAGTTCAGTGCAGCAGAGATTTTAAGGATTTAGAATTGGGAACAGTAAAACATAGAGGCTTTTTTTAGTTAATGGTTGAACTTTAATGGTTTTGGAGGTTTCGAAAACCATGACTAAACTCATAAACTCTTTAACCACTATTGTCAGTGAATTTATTAAAAGATCCAAATGTGTTGATGGCAAATTTGGCTTAAAGATTCATGCACCATTTGTATAAATAAAGAAGATGGAGGTAGATTTACTCATTCTCATTGAAGGATCCTCTGGCATTATAATGGGTGCTTGGTACTAAATAATTGGTCCATGGCACTGAAGAGCTCTGGAAAAGTATTAACATGCATTTGTTAGCATGGGTTTTAACACGGGCAGATGAGAAGCTTATATGATAAAAGATGTGGGTAAGGACTGTGGAGGTTGGATGCATCTCCTCTCTACGAATAAAAATCAATTGATATGTTTTCAGTTACATGAGGGTAGATTGTCATGGCTTGGGTTGTTGTCGCTGGAGAATAGACATTGCAAGGAGACATTGATTACTCTTGATTAGTACATTAGAAGGCATTATAGATAGCTAGTGAGAGATCTATTCTTCCATTAAATGGATCACTGCACCAGAGGACACCCCTTCAGACTAGAGCAGGGATCCCCAACCTTTAGAGCCCGTGAGCAACAACCAGAAGTAAAAGGAGTTGGGGAGCAACACTAGCATGAAAAATGTTCTTGGGGTGCCAAATAAGGGCTGTGATTGGCCATTTAGTAGCCCCTATGTGGATTGTCAGCCTACATTGAGGTTCTGTTTGTCGGTACAACTGGCTTATATGAAACCAAAACTTGCCTCCAAGCCTGGAATTCAAAAATAACCACCTGCTTTGAGGCCACTGGGAGCAACATCCAAGGGATTGAGGAGCAACATGTTGCTCAAGAGCTACTGGTTGGGGATCACTGGACTAGAGGATAAGAACTTTCATTTGAAGCAACGTAGGTGGTTCTCCACAGTGAGGACAGTGAGGTTGTGGAATGCACTGCCGGGTGATGTTGTGATGACTTCATGTTTTTAAGAGTGGCTTGGATGGTGTCTTGGACAAGCAGAATATCCAAGGCTATAGTGATCCTAAAATCTACAATTAATATAGATATTGCACTGGGGTTTATTTGGAGGGGTTGAACTTGATGTAATCTGGTCTTTTTCCACCCAATTTAACTATGTTACATTTGCTGAAATTAGGTATTCACAGATGTTGGTCCAAAACACATTTTTGCTCCACTGTAGGAACAGGTAAAGGAATTGGAATTGACACATTTATTCTTGCCTTCTTGCATTTATTCAGAATGTATCCTATTTCATTGCTACTGGGGCTGAGAATGGGCCTGTACAGTTATTTTAGCTTCCCATTCCCTGTCTGCTCCTCTCCAGGATCCCCTACACAAAGATAAATACTCCACTCCCTCCTTTTTTTGGTAAACCTCCCACTGAGTTATTTGGAGATAATTCCAGTTTATTTTTACCCGTCTCTCTATCTTTGAACATTTCCCTGCCCTTCTCTTTTGTGGACTGATCCATTAACCATTTGACTGCACCAGTAGCTGTAAAACAGGTTTTATTAGATCCTTTCGCAAAGAAGAAATAGAGGTTCCATAACCCCAAAGGACAAAAGATAGTTCATCCAACATTGTATCTAAGTGAAAATGGAAAAATTAAAAACAAAGCAAACTTATATGAAATTATTTTCCTTAGAATAAAACATTATATAATATAAAACAAAAACAAAGGCAAATTGTATACTTATCATTCACAAATGAATGATAACACCTGACACACCTGCTCCCCCCTCATTCTTTTGTCAGGCACATACATACAGTACACAGGCATATTTAGGCATAACACATAATAGAGTTTAGCATGCACAGTGGCACATACCCGTGAACACCCAGAATTCAATCAGGATCTGTTATGTCCTCTAATTAAATCCACTAACCAGGGCCCTATTTTCTATATAAGCATCCGAGGGCCAGTACCTGGTAATTTTTTAAGAGACAAACTTCTGGTTTTCAAACTGGAAATTCTACTCTTCTAGTGCAGGGGGTACAATAGGGCTTCTCTGTGCTAGTGTCCTGCCCCCCCCAAAAAAGGTGAGCGCCGGGGGGAAGGGAAGGGAGGCAGCAGCAGCAAGGATCACCCCATGAGCACAAATATTAATATTTAATAATAAATACCAATAGCAATAGTACTTAATTCAAACTAAGATATAATTAAACTTTTTAGGAAGCAAAGTCTATTGGGTTTATTTAATGTTTACATTATTTTCTAGTCGACATAAGGTACGAAGATCCGTTATCCAGAAAACCCCATGTCCCAAGCATTCTGGATAACAGGTCCCATACCTGTATATTATGTATTTCTGTATATCGTTACTTGAAACCAAGAAGCACCCCTTTTTTTTAGTATATCTATCATATATTTGCTGGCGCACTGACTCGCAGTTTCCCTTAGAAGTTCTGAATTTGGATGCATTTGTGACTGACATGCTCATCTGAACTCACTGCAATTCCCACCCTCCTCTGTTCCTTCCTCCCTGCACAGTTTGAGCTCTGCACTGTGCAGGCAACATTATGCTGATACCAGGCAGACCATCAGGTTCTTGTGGCAGCAAATTTCCTCTCTCAGGCTTAGATTGAACTCCCTTAAGCAGATGTTGCGCTCCACCTGTGCTGGAAATTTGATTCTGCTTCTTTCCAAGAGCATTTATCATGCCGTAACCTATGTCATCAATATAAAGTGGAGTCCCTTCAGATGTGCTCCACTGACCTTTGCAGCACTACAAAACCTGCTGTAGCGCATGGATCCCAGCACAAAGCTAGATCACAGCAGAGTGAGGATCAGACACAAAAATGGATCTGGGAGCAGGGCACCTGTACCTCACACTAAATAAGAGAATCTGCATCAGTGCAGCATGAGAATCTTCCATTTGTAATATGAAGTCATATGCTGAGTACTGACATCACTGGATGGCAAGGTTCCCCCTTCAGATTTCTGACTGGCAGTTTGACACCCATGTCCTGTAAGTGAGTATTGATGTCACAGGAGAAAGTGACTAAGCTTCTATCGTCTCTGTTTCCTTCCACCTCCCACCCCACCTCCCTGCACTCTCTCAAGTCCTGGATAGGGTTGGTCACTGTGTGAATGCTGCACTCCGTCTGGTCACCAGCACCTCACTCTGTGTCCTCACTTTCCCATGTTCGCATGACAGCAGACAAGGCTTGGGGCTGATCTAGTGAATGACCTTGCACAAGGCTCATTAGCACTGTTTTCCTCTAGCTCTCCACCCACAGGAGACTAAGTAGAATGCCTGCAGAGCTGGGTGCTCCCCTCTGCCTCTCCTGCCTGCTACTGCTCTCTGCACTCAGGATACAAACTTTCAATCTGGATGTCACCAACACACTGACCAAAGATGGGGAAAAGGGCAGTTTATTTGGCTTCTCACTGGCCCTTCACAAACAACTGAATCCTGACCCTATGAGCTGGTAAGTTTTACCATATAGAGTTCCCAGGGGCAGACCCTGATTTCCAGCACAGTCGGAGGGCAAAATCTGGAAGGAAATAGTTAAATCTACCACCTTAGAGGGGAAATATGCTGCCTCCAGGACTCAGGGTGTAAGCATGCTGCTGATTGTAAAGTGCCCGGATCAAACAGTGCAGGGAGGAGGCTGGGAACTGCAGTTCACATAAGCATGTCAGTCAGAAAGTCAGAAAAAGATGCAAGTTCAGTGGGCACCTGTGTCTGAGTTTGCAGGGGTGTGTGTCTGGGTGCATTCTAAACTCTGTGGAGCTCATTTATCATCACTGGTCAAATTTAAACCCAGGCAGTAACCTATAGCAACCTATGGTTATTAATTTTTTTTTTTAGCCATCTGTCATCAGTTGAATAATGAAAGCAAAAATGTGGTTGGTTACCATGGGTTACTGCCCAGGTGCACATTCTCCCAGTGTTGATGGGGTTAAGTTTTTTGAATTGAGGGATCCCTCCTTAGACATGCAGCACTGCTTCTGTTTAAGTTGTTTTAGTTAGGGTGCTATGGCATGGTGTTGAATAAATATTGCCTTTTTATATATGTTGATTTTTTTCATACAATTATTTCTATCACTACAGCATTTGGGCTTATGGGCTGGGGGTTGAGTCCCAATTTTTTGTATATATAATTCTCCCAGTGTTGTTACATGACCCCCTGTGTGTGGTGCCTAAGTATGTCTGAGTACTGTGTATGCCTGCCAAAGAACATGTGTATTTACTGAGTCTGCATTTGTGTCTGTGTATGCCGGCCTGAGTATGTCAGACTCTGTGTGTGTGCCTGTATTTAGTTTGTGTGACTGCCTAAATGTGCTTATACATGGGAGGGCTGGCAACATACGGGCATTATATGTAGTACTGCCATGTGTTCTGATTTGGAACTGTATTTATCTCTCATACTGTCTCAGCATTATGCATAGAATTGGTTCTACATTTTTTTCTACCATGTGCCCAGGGCATAATATTCAATATATGTTTATGAAAAATGTATTCCCTAAGTTTAAAGGGGCTTCATTATGATGGGAAGACCACATCATTTGCGACACCACTGATTATTGTACAAGGAAACTGCTTTGTATTTGTCCTTCAGTCTGTTCAGGTGGCATTGTGCATTGTCTTGGCACTACATTTATTATGCCACATGACTGGATTCTGGGGGATTATCTTTCAAGGTGACCCTGTTTATTCTACATGAAGAATCTGTGTGCCAACTAACTGAAATCAACAATGGGGGACTTGGAATTTGGATTTTGGATTTGGAATCCTAAGCTGCCCTGTGATGCTGCCCCCCTTCAGTGCTCTTATCTTATCCTGGATGGAGCAGGGTACATCAATATTCAGAGAGCACCATTGCGCTCTCATACACTAGAAGAGCTGAATTTTTACCTTCTCTGGCAACTTGTGGGGCAATGCCATCTGAGGCACGTTTCTCACCTTGTCCCTGACTAACCCCCAAAGAAAAAAATCACCCTAGACTTCACAAAAAGTTTTATAGATTTTGTGAAATGACACAATCCCATACCAGATAAAGGGTCAGATTTTTTTATTTTTTTATTTTTTAGAAAACTTTTCCCCTCATTCCATTAACTATTTGCCCATAGATTTCAGTGGAGTTTGCATTTGGCAAAATATGACACAAGCTTTTGTCATTGAAATGAGCCTGCTCAAAATTTGATGGTTGCTTATTCTCAGGCATCTACATCTGATATACTTTGTCAAAAACACCCGAAAACCGCTAAAACCACAAATCGAAAAAAAGATCTACTAGTAAAAGGATCATCTGATTTTTTGTGTTAAAAAGCCAGAGCCCGAAAAAGTTGCAGTTTAATAAATTGGCCCCTTTAATGTTCTTATCTCTGGTGTGTCAGTCTGGCAGCTCAGTGATCCAGGTGCAGATTCTGAACTGTTATAATTTGCTACATTTAGGGCTCTTACACACAGCCGTTCCGACCTGCGCTCCCCTGCGTTCCGTTTTTTGGCGTTCAGCCGCAGGGGAGCGCAGGAATAGACGCAAGTCATTATTTGAAATGGGGCTGTACTCACTCAGGCGCGTGTAGGCGCCGAACGCAGGTTCAGACGCAACATGCTGCATTTTTCCTGCGTTCGGCGCCTACACGCGCCTGAGTGAGTACAGCCCCATTTCAAATAATGACTTGCGTCTATTCCTGCGCTCCCCTGCGGCTGAAAGCCAAAAAAACGGAACGCAGGGGAGCGCAGGTCGGAACGGCCGTGTGTAAGAGCCCTTAGTTGATACAATTAGTTCATACATTTCTCAGCAGTATATGTGAAGTATTAGCAACTATTGTATTCGTTCAAACAGCTGCCTTTAATGAAACTCAGGCAGCTGTTTGAATAGGAATCAATTGAAGTTGTTATTTCTGAAAACAACTGAACTGAAGTGTTGTAGAGTGAACAATCACTTTAATGTACACAGGTTGGTTTTCAGGGATCTCTACTCCACAGTCTCATGGGCAGAGCCCGGCAGAATAGATTCATGTGGAGTGTAGCTATAATCCATTCTCAGGATCTCATAGGGCGATGTTGGTGTATGTGGAGAGGTGCTGTCACCCAATTCAGTCATTGTTGACAAAATGAGTATGATTTGTGCCTTGAACAAGCCTAGAATTTGAGACATGCAGATCATCTGATTTAATGCTCCCATTTGTATGTACTGTATATGCAGATCATGTCTAATCATAAACTGCACAGAGCGGCCCCAGTGATCCAGTCATTCAACCCAGATGCAAAACCACTGGATCCTTTTAAAGTGTCAAATAGACTCTAAGGACTTTTAAAAGATAAAACGCAATTTTTTCAGAGGAAAAAAAAAATTAAACTTTGATGGTGTTAAAAGTAATGTAGAAGTCAATGATATCCTGATCTGTGCTGGGTTTTGTTCAATAATAACATATGTTGGGTTTGCACATATGTTGGTATAAAAATAATCTCTTTATATAGTTTATGAGGTATGAAATCACATTGCCTTGTGCACAGAGAACATCAGAATATCAAATCAAAATATATGTTTCCCATGATACATGTTCATACAACCTATGTAGTAACAAAGACAGGTATCACTTGGAACACAGTAATACAAACAAACCAGCAGACACAGTGGTTGCTAAAGAGCTCAGAAGCATTAAAGGTCTGCTCTGCACTGAAAGGCTCTGCATTAGCCTATGAGCAGTCACATGGTGTGTCTTGTATGAGATTAGCCTTAGGAGACCTCAGCCAAGTTATCCAAAATGGAAACTCACATTTTTATTATGGGTTGGTGGCTCAGCAGGGAGCACTTTTGGTGTCATAACTGCTTTAGTAGGGTACAATTGTTTGTTCAGCATTGCCTGGTTACTGCTCTCCATTCCTGTAAATTCATGGATGTTAGGACTTCTGTCTGTTATTTGACTTGGTTTGCCTGTGGCCTGCCTTGTCCTGTTCTGACCTCTGGATAATACTGTTGCCAATAGAGTTGCTGTTATTTTACTTGCATAACTGGTAAAAAATTATGGTTGATGCCAATGTTATTAATAGGGAAAAAGGCATAAAAATATAGGAAGGCTGGTAATTTTCTCTAGAAATCTGGCAACCCTACTAGTACCTCAATCCTATTCAGTCTTTACATCTTGCCTTTGATGCCCTTGCTGGCCTGCTGTCTGACCTCTATGTATAAATGCAGTTTCATGTGAAAAATGTTTTTTTGATAAATGATGGTTCAGCAACCATAATATATGACTAGCGATATACAAAAAAAACTATTAAATGCCCACTTTCCACAATTATATACATATAATTTACTTGGCTGTGGACGCAGCAGGGTTAATCAAAAGGTGATAGGTGATTGCTATTATATACTATATATGGTGAGGAATGACTAGTGCCCTTAGCATATCAGTCATATTCTCTGGTGGCGGTACTGCTGTGTTATATTAAACTGTATGAATGGAATGCCTCAATATATAAGCATCATTATACATATAAATAATCTGAGATTCCCAAAGGAAACTCTTTTGCCCAGTGCGGAGATAATGTTATTTTAACAATGCAAAACAAAGTTACACCGAACAGCGATCTTTCCACTTTGTTTTCATGTTGTTTACAGCCCTATCTTCAGAATTTCATGTCAGTTTGTCCTGCTGCCATTGCATTCTTCCACCCTGAGCTTTGTAGCGGCTGGTACAGCATCACTTTCTGAAATTCTTTATCTGAATTATGTGAGTCCTGAGAACACTCTACATTTATCATGAGATTAAACTGTCTGTTTGCAACAAGACTGCACAATCTTCTAAATATCTAAATATTAAAGGGGAAGTAAAGGCAGTGAAAATATTCAGATTCTCAGGGGTTTATTCCCTATTTAGGAGATCTCTCCAACATGAAGCTTCCTGCATAGGGTACCTTCCAACCCCCTCTGTCATGGCACTGTGCTGGGGTCTGCAGGGATACAGTATAATATCAGTAGGTGCCTTCTTCCTGCAGCAGACCTATCCTGTTCCCTATCACTGTAGGGAAAAGGTGATTTAAATCAGTTACAGTATAATAACAGACACATTACAGATCAAAGGAACATGGTAACTCCATGTGGCTCTGCTGAAGATGTAACAAGTTGCTGCGGTTAGGGACATTGTACCATTTCTCCAGAGCACAGCAGGAATAGGACATAGGGCATCCTTTGTAGGAATTTTCTAATTTAAGGGCCTCCTGAACTGCAAACTAACCCCTGGGTAAAAGTCAGAGTCAATAGCATAAGCATTGAGGCAGGAGCTGATATATATTTAATGAACTTTATGAAACGTTGTTTTTCTTTAAGCACTGAGAATTTTAGACTTTAGAGCCATTATTAAACTTTTTGGAGCATCTTTGTCATTGCTGTCCTCAGTGGTGGCAGGCCCAGGTCAATTCCTCTCTTATGGATTTCATTATTATCAAAACTAAAGCTCTCTCAACTGTGGATGCTAGGATATATATAAAGCATTACTGGCTCAATTCAGCTGTACTGTATACAAGGTTCTACAGTTCCAGTTTAAGCGAAACAACATCTCCCAACATTACCTGCCTTTGACTTGCCTTGGGCTTAAGTTGAAGGTATAGTGCTTGAATCTTTCCCTGTATGGCTCGTGCCACATAGCGGGACTGGTTTGAGTGACCTGTTTTGAAGATGGGCAGACTGAGATGATCCTACATCCTTTAGATGCCCAATCAAGTATATGTTTCATTGATCTATTTTAACAGCCCCTGCAACACATAGACAACAAAGCCAGTGTTTGGTTTGTGGACATGTTAATAAATCATAGCTCTAATATTTTCAGCCAGGCCTTTCATATGCTCACTGTGTAATAAATGTTTGGGTTCCATGTCTCATTGTCAGGTTAGCACATTTTGTCATCTTTGAGTGCGGTTCAGCTATAGCAGCCTTCTAAGGCTTTGGACTGAGTCTATAATAATGCAAATAATTAGCATTAATCTAGGCACACTTCTTTGCATGCACTATTGTATGTGTAAAGCTACAGTATATGTATGATTTCACAAGCATTACATCTGTTTTTTATGTCAAAGGCCTCAGCTTTCCTTGTACTTGGCTGTATCCTGCCTTTTATTTGTCCCTTACACTTTTTGGTTTGTTTTCCTTCATTCCATTAATCCTCCCCAATCCTTACAGTAAACCTTCTCTAATTAGCCTTTAATGGCAAACACAATGAAGCATTGCAGGTGCAGATAGGGAGTGTCAGGCACAGGAATGAATTTGGTTCATCATTTTAATTAAAATAAGTGAAATAATTTCCAGAAACATTCTTCTGGGGGAGCAGCACCAACACTCCCAGTCTTCAGTCTGGCAACTCCTTGTGGCTGTATTATGCTTGGAATGTGATATCCTTGTAGAAAACAGATGGAGAGCAATTAAAAACTTGTTTACTGTACAAGGTGCCTAAATATTATTGTTCACGGTTTAATAGAGGATATTACTGACTGACTGTAAGAGAATAGTTCAGTCAAACTAACAGTGGAATCTTATTGAAAGAGGGGCATGAACAGATGAGAGATAACTTGAATGCTTTGGTGGCAATTTGGCAGAGAATCTGGTTTACAACTAGGTCAGAAGTTCAAAAGTCACAGGGTTGTTGTTTTGATACCAATGATACGAAGTGTGATATGAAATAATTGTATCATGGGACAGAATTGTTGTGTTTTGGTAGTCGAGGATGAGTAGAGTATAACAGTGCTTTATTAGCAGGTTCATGCAGCCATTACACATCAACAGTAGCTTTTCTCTAACACCCCAAGCTGTATAGAAAGTACTGTGCATGCACAGCACCACTCATGTGCACAGTGACACCTACAGGCCATTTGTATAAACACCACAAAAATGAGTACTCTGCACACAAAACGCTCTGCAATTGTTTGGGAACACTGGTGTCATAATGTTTGTGTGCTAGAATGAACACACAGCTTGAACAAATTTGATGTGTGTACTGTACATGTTTTATCCCATACATAGTGGCTAGAAACGTGGGTATGGACTTGCTACACTGCTGTGAACTACAATTTGGGTTCCATGTGGTGGGCTCTGTCATTCTCTGTTTGGTTTACTCTGTGCTGCTGTTGCTGCTCTGTGGTTCTGTATTATATAATGCTGTGGAAATGATTGGCATTGTGATATACTGTTAGTGAAATGTGAGCTATGGGGGGCTTTATTTGGGGAGCAGGGTTGCACTCACAGGGACACTACAGACTATGCAATAAACTCAACATACTTTATGGACTATGGATATGTGATGCGCTGCTGAGTCAATTTTGAATGTTTGATTCATGTTTGGGAACACTGGTAGTTATACATTGTAGGCAAACTGTGGACTATGGGGTATGTTATTGGGGGTTTTGCATGCTGTGGGATGTCTTTTTGGAGCAATCTAATCTGCACAATACACTTTTGGGCTGTACTGATAATGACCATGATGTGACTTTTGCAGCAGATTAAACATTCTAATCACGTTACACAGGTGAAGCTACACCCCTTGCTGTATTTATTCTGTAATTTTAATGTTTTGATGATTTGAACATGAGATCCTGAGCATCATACTGCAACATAATACACTTTTGGAGGCACATACACCATGACTATAGAGTTAAACGTGGTCAAGGTGTTGGGTAAAAAGGTTAAGTGTGGGCTGCTTAACACAGTGGATCATTACTTATGCACAGTCCTGAGATGGTCTTGTAACATCAGGACTTTTAGATATTTGCACAGATCTTGTTGCTATATGCCAGGTACAGGTAGACCTATTACCTTAAAACAGGGATCCCCAACCTTTCGAACCAATGAGCAACATTCAGAAGTAAAAGGAGTTGGGGAGCAACACTAGCATGAACAATTTTCTTGGGGTGCCAAATAAGGGCTGTGATTGGCCATTTGGTAGCCCCCATGTGGATTGTCAACCTACATTGAGGCTCTGTTTGACCATGCACCTGTTTTTTATACAACCAAAACTTGCCTCCAAGCCTGGAATTCAAAAATAAGCACCTGTTTTGAGGCCACTGGGAGCAACATCCAAGGGGTTGGGGTGCAACATGTTGCTCACAAGCTACTGGTTGGGGATCACTGCCTTAGAGAGAAGGAAACCCAAACTGATCAGATCCAGCACAATACAGTATTTTGTCCTTCCACCAATATGATTATGAATCTATAATAAGGAAGCAGTTGGAGAGTACCCAGCCTTTCTCTGGAACAGCAGTATTTTCAGTTGTACCAGTGAATATTGTATGAGATGATAAATGCTGGTGCTGAGAGACCTCATGAATATATGTAGGGATAGTGTTCATCTCTTCCCGTAGAGATCTACCTTATCTTGTTTAAGAAAATCAGCAGGGATAATCGCCTCATTAATGGATCAAATGTTATATCTTTTTGCCCTGTTATATCTTTTTGACTACTCACTTAAAGTGGAACGTCACCCATATTTTTTCCATAATGAAAAAAACAATATTTGGAAACATTTTCCAATATACATTTATTAAAACAAAGTTAGCCATTGCAATTCAAAGCAACATTTATTTCTCCCTTTCTTCAGCGCTAATTCTGACTCTTACAACTGTATAGAAGAAGCCTGCTTTGCTTCAGTCTTCAAACCCACAGTAACTTCCATACTTCTTTATAGATCAGCTGGATTCTGCTGTGGTGTTCAAGAGTCACAATCAGCAGTTTAGAGAAGAGAAAGGCGAATATTGTTTCCAACAACAATTACATTTGTAGATATCTTTAAGGCCAGAGGAGCTTCTGCTTATACTTGTGGAAAGACATGCAGATAAGGTGTTTTCAAAGGAACGTCGCTGTTTTTGTACTTAGCAGCATTTGAATTTTTTTTTTTGTAAATTAGCCCTTTACAAAGCATTTTTAACTGTATAATTTTGATGCTAAAGACAATATGGTTGCTGCAGATTTTTGATGTGCTTCATATTTGGTTTAAATAAAATCTTATTGGCATTTGTAAGACTTTGGGATATTTTTGTCAGTGCGTTCAGCACTCAGTATTCAACTGATTCCATTTTATCTGATGTTTGGATAACTTATACATAATTCATGATCCTAAAATTAAAAAAAGGATCAATAGGCATGGAACTGCTTTATTCATATCTATGCCGTCTGTACTCTGCAATAGCTATTCTCTTTTTCTGACTAATTATGGGTTTGAGGCATAATAGGCCTTGAGGAGCTAATTGTGGATGGTTTCCTGACCCAACAGAAGACTCAGAGTATCAGAACAGGAGCCCGTGTTGCCTTACACCAGGGGTCCCCAATCTTTTTAACCTGTGAGCCACATTCAAATGTAAAAAAAAAGTTGGAGAGCAACACAAGCTTGCAAAAAGTCCTTGGGGTGCAAATTGACTATTTGTAGCTCCCATTTGGACTGGAAGTCTACTGGAGGCTTTGTTTGGCAAGACACCTGGTTTTTATACAACTAAATTTTGCTTTAAAGGAGAAGGAAAGCTACCGAAGCAGTTCATTGCCAATAGATTAGCCACAATAGTGCAAGCTATAACCTATATTTATTCTGCAGAATGCTTTACCATACTTGAGTAAACAGCCCTAGAAGCTCTCTGTTTGTTTAGGATAGCAGCTGCCATATAACCTTGGTGTGACATCACTTCCTGCCTGAGTCTCTCCCTGCTCACTGATAGCTCTGGGCTCAGATTACAGCAGGGAGGAGAGGAGGGAGGGGGAGAGGAGCAAACTGAGCATGCTCAAGCCCTGCCCTGGAGGTTTAAGCTGAAGGCAGGAAGTCTGATAAGGAAGCCCATGTGTAGAAGGAAAGAAATGCTCTGTTTCTTTTGACAGAGGACTCAGAGCAGCATTACTTTGAGGGTTTACTGGTGTATTTATATAGGCCTTTCTGATACAGCTTACTTAATTTTAGCCTTTCCTTCTCCTTTAAACCAAAAATTCAAAAAGAAGCACCTTTGAGGCCACTGGGAAGGGGCCAGAGAACAACATGTTGCTCACAAGCCACTGATTGGGCATCACTATCTTACACCATAAATAAAATTAGGGAACAAAAAAGAAATTTAAGACAATAATGAAACAAAAGTGCCCTCCACCCCGCCTGGTGATTGAGTGTGAATGAGCGCCAGCGTCAGTCTTTTTTGCTAGCGAAGTTACGCCTGTGCCCGTTAATAAATCAGCGAAGTACCGAGATGACGTCACGCTGGCGAATTTTCACCATAGTTAATCACTTCGCCCTTTAGTAAATTTACTCCTATGTATTATCGCAGAGCTAATTTAGACAATTGTCACTTGCTCTTCTTTTATTTTGGCCTGGAATTAGCAGCCAAGAAATAACATTTATAGTAGATCCTACCCAACTGAATCCTGAACCCTTTCTAAATTAGTTTCAGTGGGAAAGATTCAGACATTCTACTGTAAGTAAGATACAGCATATAATGAGATGTGATAGTGAGTTAAATCAAATCAAAACAGAATGCAACAGTGAATTAGCACACTTATTATGCATTTTAGAGTTTAGAGACATACAGAGTTTCCCATAGGGCAATTAGGACCCTGCTCTGTGGTACTAAATCTAATAGCAGGCTCAAAACAATGTTAATTTATTTTTCTTTAAATTTATGTCAATAATGTTTGATAATGAACCACTGATGTTGTTTCCTTAGGAAATCGTATAAATTAGATCCTAGTTAAATTCAAAATTGAGGATTTGGAGATATGGAAAACCAGAAGAGAAAAGCAGAGGACAATGTTTCAGCAAAAGGGAAAGGGACAATGGAAGCACAAGATCATGTGTATCTGATCCCTTTCAGCCACACACATTCAGGGAGCGATAGGCAGCAGATCAACCTTTCTTTGCTGGCATGTAAACATTATATTTTGGGCTTCTATACCAGCCCAAGGCAACCATAGCCCTTTATCAGTAAAGGTATGTGCTTCTGAAGATGCCCCAATATCTCCCCGTCTTCTTCTCTTAACATGCTCTGTGCTGCTGTCAGTAACTGAGTTTAGGGGCCGACTCAAAATATACAGTAAACATAGAATATAAATGTCACAGTATAAGTCTGATTAGTAATTAATACAGATAATTACTACATGGCAGCTCAGAAACCTGCACAACTTGCATCAAAATGTAATAATCAGTCCTGAGCATCAGCTTATGTTACAGGCCAACCTCATTTTCTGCTTGATAATTTGCGACTACCCCTAAGCTTAGCTTCTCAACAGCTGCTCAGATCCCACTGAGCATGTGAGTGTTACAGACACTTTCCAAGATGGTGACCCCCTGTGACAAGTTTGAAGTCCTGGATCATTGCTGCTATTGACAAGCTGAAACTTTAGGCTGGTGCAATAAGTTCTGTGTATAAAATATGGCATTTTTAGGCGTATTCATTTTTAGGATTTAGTTCTCCTTTAAGTCACATAACAGATACTAATGAAATATAAAGTCACATTGTAGAATGGAGTAGTATGTGACAGATCACAGTAATTTTTCTGGACATCAGTCACCACATTATTAATTCTGGTACAGCTGTCAGATTGTGGGAAGCAGATATCAATGTCACAGTGGGCTTCCTCCCAGATGTGCATTTATTGTGTGTTCTCCCAAAGCAATATCCTTTGTATCTGCCTACACCACAGATATAAGTAAGGTAAATATGGAGAAATGCCCTAGTTAATTAAGGTTTTCCCCCACCCCTTGCACAGTGCATTCTTGTGTGTGTGTCTCTCTCTCTACAAACAACACTTGAAGGTATGCAATTATGATGTTGGCAGCAGGAGGAATTTAGAGAATCTTTGGCATTGCCTAGGGATCCAACCATTCAAAATTATATGGGGGGGGGAGCAGAGATAGTTTGAGAATATTGCTTTTGTTATATGTGACACCAATCCTGAATATGAATCCAGTTGCAGCATGTTGCAAAAGGCAAATGTGTGAACTTGAACTTGAAAGGCTTGAGAGCGGCTGTCTAAAGGAAATTACATTTGTTCATATTCATATAGACCTTTTAGAATTACACTGCAAATAAAAATATGTATTTTGTTAAATACTTTTTTTCAGGCTGAACCTATAAAATAAATTTTATTTACAGTATATAAATTATTTGAATCTTGTTCCCTTCAGTCTGGGAAATAGCAAGCAGGCAGGAGCCATTTATGTTATTAAGACAAGCCTTGTATCATCTCAGAATCTTGTTTGTGCACCGGAATGGGGGACCTGATGTCCATCCCCATGCACTGGCTACACAATTAAATGGTGAAGAGAGAGGGGGGAATGTGGCGAGTGCAGTGATATCTAGGAAGTGCTGAATGAAAAGTGAAAGTTACTGCCTGCCCTGCCTCTATTCCTAAGGCATAGAGGAGGGGCAAGCAATATTTGATTGACAGCTGAAATTTTTACATGAGTTTACAACAGCTATGAATGCTTTAATGAAAAAAAAGAATTTGGATTTCATGTTTTATTTGAAAAGATATTTTATTATACAGCTTTATATGTCTGGATGAGAGGTCCACTTTAAATGTTATATATATACGGTATATATATATATATACGGTATATATATATATACGGTATATATATATATACGGTATATATATATATATATATATATATATATATATATATATATATATATATATATATCTATATATATATTTTTTTTTTTTTGCAAAGGCTATGAAAATGGTTAGGGGGTTGTTCCTAGTAGGGAGAATACCATTCATGGCACTGTTTGTCTGGTCATGTCCATGTCGGTCATTCTGCTTCCTGGCTCTAGTAATGGCTCATAACACAATAGTAAATCTATTGGAATTAATGAGGATTGTTGCAGGTCATTCATAGTAAAATAAATAGAGTGTGTGCGGATCCGTGAATTTTCTGATAATATCTGGAAATCCATTATCCAGAAATCTGTGCTATATTCGTGCCTAGTGTTGCACCCACTTATATTTAATAAGGCCTAATATCTGCCTTCTAGGCGTATACACATATTGGCCTTCACAAGTTGATATAGGTACAAATGGAAATGATATGATGATAGTATCCCTTTCATAAAGGGGTGGTTTCATAATATGTTGACTTTTAGAATGTTATAGAATGACCAGTTCTAAGCATGTTTGTGATTGGTCTTCATTTTTTAAAAATAGTTTTTGAATTATTTGCTGCCTTCTTCTGACTCTTTCCAGCTTTCACTAGAGGGGGGTGGGGGTCATTAACCCAACTTAAAAATCTAAATGTAAATGCTGTGGAAGGCTACACATTTATAGTTATTGCTACTTTCTATTCAGGCCCTCTCATATTCATATTAGTACAGTTATTTAAATCAGAACATGGTTTTAAAGGTAATTTGAACCTTAGCAAACAGATTGCTGAAATTGCACACTGGAGAGCTGCTAATATGAGAAATTGCAATTCTAAGCAACGTTTCAATATGCATTCATTAAAAAAGGCATTTGATAATATAACCAGTGAAAGCAGTATCTGTTTGGCCCCTAAAGGTGTTGTTCACCTTTGATTTAACTTTAAGAAGGGTCGAATATCGAGGGTTAATTAACCCTCAATATTCGACCAGGAACTAAAATCGTTCAACTTCGAATATCGAAGTCGAACGATTTAGCGCAAATCCTGCGATCGAACGATTCGAAGGATTTTAATACAACGATCGAAGGAATATCCTTCGATCAAAAAATCACAGGCAAGCCTATGGGGACCTTCCCCATAGGCTAACATTGACTTCGGTAGCTTTTAGCTGCCGAAGTAGGGGGTCGAAGTTTTTCTTAAAGAGACAGTACTCCAACTATCGAATGGTCGAATAGTCGAACGATTTTTAGTTCGAATCGTTCGATTCGAAGTCGAAGTAGTAGTCGAAGGTCAAAGTAGCCCATTCGATGGTCGAAGTAGCCCAAAAAACACTTCGAAATTCGAAGTTTTTTTAATTCGAATCCTTCACTCGAGCTTTGTAAATCTGCCCCTTAGTATGATGTAGAGAGTGATATTCTGAGACAAATTGCAATTGCTTTTCATTTTTTATTATTTGTGGTTTTGTGAGTTATTTAGCTTTTTATTCAGCAGCTCTCCAGTTTACAATTACAGCAGTCTGGTTGATAGGGTCCATATTACATAGCAACCATGCATTGGTTTGAATACGAGACTGAATTATGAATAGAGAGGCCTGACTAGAGAGATGAGTGATAGAAAAGTAGCAATAAGAGTACATTTATAGACTTACAGACTTGTTTGCTTATAGATGGGGTCAGTGACCCCCTTTTGAAAGCTGGAAAGAGTCAAAAGAATAATTAAAAGACCAATTGAAAAGTTGGAAGAATTAGCCATTCTATAACATACTAAAAGTTAACTTAAAGGAGAACCACCGCTTTAATGTTCTAACTTTTGAAACAGTGTAGCCGATATTAGCTGAGGAAGCTAAAAATCTGACTTTTGCTACATTGTTATAAGAGACAGATCAAGCAGTGCAGAAATGGGAAGAAACAAAATTTTGCTTTCAGTAGCAATTACATTTACTAAGAACTTTAAACCACAGAATACTTTTATTGAGCGAATAATGGAAAGTTGTACAGAATTATATTTTTCTTTCGTTAGGTGACATTTTATTTTGGGGTTTACAAATTTTAGATGTACTGGAATTCTTGATTTAGAAACCGTGAAGGGGGCAGAAATCTGGATTCCTTCTTTAGCTCTGGGAACATCTGTGCTGGGATAGTGTGCATGGGAATAGAGTGTGTGCTGATGGAGAGGCACTGCTGTCCCAGGAGGTACTGGATTGACATATTCTCATGCACAGTTCCTAGCCGCTGCAATTAAAATATTATGCTGTTTATAGAGTAAGCATTTCCAAAGGCATGTTTGAGTGGAGTGTTTATTTCCCCTTTGCTGTCATGGGGGCAGGGCAGTGCCAGTGCTTACAACTCTGCAGATTTCTTGTGGAACAAGCTCCATTCACTTACCAGGAATTATAATTCAATTTATTCATAAAAAATATATTAATGTTCAGAGTACCCCAACATCTAGTTAAGCAGTCTCAGTAAAGGACAATTCCCTCTGCATCTTTTGATCTCTTATTTTGTATATTTTGGAGTGTAGTTGTTTACAGAGTCGCTGCTGCTATGAGACAAATTGAGAAACTCACCTCAGGTGCATCAGCCCACAGGTTACCAGGGTTGGCAAAGAGCTCCTGGTAACTTTAAGGGCAGAGACACACTCTCTCGAAGAGACGCACGCTCGCAAGAAAGTTTCCACTTCGCAAGGAAATTTCAGGCGACTACGGAAAACAAAGCGATCCAAGTGCCATCCCGCCAGTGATTTCGATTGTAGCCGGCGGGAGGCAGTTTGGGGAGATTAGGCTCCCCGAAGAAGAGGCGATTTGTCGCTGGGCGACTAAATCTCCCTGAATCTGAGCACGTGTCTCTGCCCTAAGAGCTGAAATTCCGAGTTTTAAAAGGGGTAATTTACATTTGAGTTAACTTTTAATATGTTATAGAGTGGCTAATTCAAAGCCACTTTTCAAGTGACCTTCATTTTTTCTTTGTTATAGATTTGAATTATTTATTTTTCTTTCTTTCCAAATTTCAACTTGGGGTCATTAAAAACAAATCTAAAAACAAACGATCTGTAAAGCTATACAATTATTGCTATTGCTACTTTTTATTACTCATTTTTCTATTCAAGCCCTCTCATAGTTGTATTCCAGTCTTCAACAGCAACTAGATGAAATTGCTAAATAAAACATCACAAATAATAAAAAATGAAGACCAATTGCAAATAGTCTCAGAATATCACTCTCTACCTTAAAGATAAGATTGTTTAATAACTCTATTCAGATTTTTTAACAGGGAAGGAACGTCAATCCAGATTGCCAGGGGATATTTATATGAGCTTTAGTTTGATTTGGTTTTCTAGATCTGGAGTACACAAGCCAACCTTTGATCTAAATACCCGCCAGTTCCATGGTTCCTTAACTTTACCTGCAAGATCACTGCAAGTCAAAGCTAGAGTTGCCACCACAAGAAACTCACATAGCTTTCTAGGATACCACGTGTGACTTTTTGGACAATTTTAATTATTGGTAAAATATTTTGAGGAATCCCTTCTCCCAAACGTGGCTAATGTGACCTATTTCAAACCCTTAGAAGTGTAAGCTATTGGTTCCCAATACTGTAATATGTTTATTTATCTTCTTTAATTAGTCACTTTCACCACTTCAAAACCCAAAGTTCTTGCGCTTATAGTATCAAAATCTTATGTACAGGGTCACTGTAACTTCAACATTTATTTGCCTTTTTCTAAATTTCCCAAAGGTTTTGATTTGGTATTAATGGCTTAAATTGTTGTTTGAGCCTTGCACCATTGTTAGTCATCAGCAATTGTGAATTATTTTTTTTTTGCAGGCCTTGCCTAGAAAGACATTGGGGTATATTTATCAAAGAGTGAAGTTAGAGATTGCCACAGTCCGCTAGAGTGAAATTCCGACACTCTCCATTCATTTCTATGGAATTTTGAAAGGTATATTTATTGAAGGGTGAATTTTCACTTTTCACCCATTGATAAATACTCTTTTAAAAATGCCATAGAAATGAATGGAGAGTGGCGGAATTTCACTCCAGCGGACTGTGGCGATCTCTAACTTCACTGTTTGATAACTATACTCAATTGTTACTACAGCAGACTGGCCTCAATTGAACTTATTACCTCCATTAGACCTCTCACTACAAGGGAAGCAGCAAGCCTAAAATACATCCCTGTGGCCTTAAACACATTTATTGCTTTTCGTTAGATATATTTCTTGATGTGCAAACAATTATTAAAGACGCTTAAAAATAAGATGCGTGATTTCATTTCAGTCCACGTTTTGTGCAGTAACAGATGTATTGAAAAGTACTGGAAAATGCTTGTGAGGCGGCAACCTTTGAGTTGGAATGGAAGGCTGGAAAATTACTAGAGACTGACTTCATATTCATCATATACACTTTCATCTGCAGAAACTGGTGCTTAAAGGGAACTAAAAGTTAACTGAGAAGTAGCCTACAAATGTTATACATAATGCAAGTGTACTGTATGTAGCGATTGATTCAACCACTGTGGGAACCCTGGGGTTACTGCCATCTCCAGAGAAGGTCAATACAGGCCCAGATTAGTGGCAAGGCCACCCAGCCACATCCCTCCACTGCTCGTGATCGTGCTCGCGGGCGTGCATGAGAAGGAAGGTTTCACCACCTAAAGGCTGGCAATGGACCATACAGGAGTGGGGGTGCGTGCCGTAACTTCAAATCCAGCCCTGGGTCAGTAGGAACACCGCACTCATTTCAGAACAGGACAGGGGTGGGATGGACCAAGCAGTGGCAAGTGCAACTATACACTCAAAAATTGTCCTAACAAGATTCAAAATGGAAAGTTTATATGAAGAAGGTTGAAGGCAGAGGTCATTACAGTAATAGGACTGCTGAACCTCTGGGCTGGTATAGCATTTCTAGGTCATATTAATTTTAAGGCTTTAGTTTTCATTTTAATGTGCTGAACTCTTCATACAACTCAATAACTTTGTGCCCAACGCCAAAAACCAGTGGATTAGCGATTAATACATGTGCAAATGCCTAATAATGAGTTCTTTTAGCTGTAATTAAGTGCAACACTGCACAACTAAATCATTCACATGAGTGATACATTGCACTGAATAAATGATTGCTTCCGGAATGGTACTTATCAAATACAATCTTAATCAGAGAGGGAAACAAAAGATTAATGATCACTTATTGGGAAACAAATGCAATTTAGCCCATACTGCCAAATACCATGCCAACATTTTTTTCTCCTTACTTAAAGCCAAAAAAAAAGTGCTCCAAACACGAAATTGCAAATGGTTGTGGATCAGCATGTCCTTTTTTTTAGCTTGGGTGGTTTCCTCCTTTCCTTGCACCAAACCTAATAGTGACTCATGCCCCTCTAATGCCCTAATGGGTCACACCGCCCCAATCCAGTGAAATAATAATAATAAATAAAAAGTACAAAGTGACACCAGTTGGCAAAAACTAATTGTGGCTGCATTTGGCTTACAACATGGTATAATGCAGAAGGTAGGCTGTTCATAGGGCATCTGTGTTCAAGTATATTTTAAATAAAGTCATACGTGGAACTAAGCAATTTACCATTTAAATGATATCGTTTTTATTTGTATAGTTGAATGTCTTCAAATGGAGAGACTCACAAACATGCCATGGCAGGGGTCACTGTGCAACAGTCTCACACTGGTTAGGGATTCCTGACCTACTACGTGTTCCATAGATGCAGATGCCAGTACAGTTCCTCCCTTTCCTCCCGTGCAGCTCTCTGATCATTTATTCCCAGACCTCAAGCCAAGGCAGTTTCCAGGCACCTGACACAAGCACGGGCTCTTTCCTGAGTAGCTGCTACAAAAAAAAATATTTTCAGAGATGCTGACATAAACATGGCCATCTATAAAATATGTAAAAATACAATTGTTTTCCCCCCTCATGCTTTCCAGTAGCAGCATAGTAAACCAGAAAGCTGACTTAACTTTTATAGTCTGTTATATATACAGTATTACATATATACATTGCTCAGCATCAGCAGCATCAGAAGTCTTTGTTCCTACTGAGCATGCTCCCTGAACTTTATGGATCTGTTATAGAGCAACAGATACATTCATTGCTGGTATCTCTCAGATGCTGGTAAAAAATGTATCCAGTAATATCACTTCCAGCCACTGTGACGCACAGCCACTTAGCTTTTATTAGATGGTGGTAAATGAAGCTGATTCATATTTATAAATAGTAAAAAAACAAAGTCATTATTTGTGGTGTATGGTTAAGTAAATTATATGTTATGTGACTGTAAACTGCCCTTTAAGGACCATGATGGATGGGATGCTCTGTTATCTGCAGAAAATCTCCTCTTCTGCAGGCAATAAATTGCCCGAAAATACCTGTCTATCCACACAAATTGGAGTTGCTGCATGTAAAACATTTTACATGTTGTGATCCTGGGTACTCATGAAAAATGCAGAGGAAAGAATTAATGTGTGATAACCTGGGATTGCTGCATATAAAATAGTTTACATGCATTGATTTCAATGGGTGTGGATGGGCAGGTATTTTGAGCACTTTATGGCACATGAGAGAGGATATTTTTCCATGGGCGATAATGTGCCCCTTCATGTGCTGTTATTAAAACAATACTTGAGAAAGCACAAAGCGTTAAATGCATAGAAGTTTGCTCTATCTGTGTTCTGTTTGAGGATTAGGAGTGGTGACACAGGGTGTAATGTTTGGCTGGCGCTATACCAAACTACACACAGCAGGGGACAGAGAAGTGGAGCAAAGTAAAGGATTTTAAAAGGCAATTCTGACACAGTGACCTTATATAGTTTTAATATGTGTTTTATGCAGAGCCGTCTCTAATGCAGGAATCACCTGAGGCAATGCTGCCCCCAACACCCTTATTCCCCAGTGCTTACCTGTTCCTGAGCCGGGGGGGGGCAATCTTTGCATCAAGAATGCCGATTGCCCCATTGCACTCACTTGGACTAGAATTTCCGGCTTAAAAAACAGACATTTGGCTTTTCGAGGTACTAGGAGCATTTTTGCCGCCCATGGTTGGTGCTGCCACCTGAGGTGAGCTTTTCAACTGAAAACTGAGCTGACCTGGTAAATGGCACAGAACAATTTCCTGCTAATCTCTTATAAGGAACATTTGTTTGGAAAGAGAGAACATGGTGCCATGCCCCTAAAATTTTCTAACTATGCTGACTATAAACTTATGTGTCCTTGTACAATTGATAAATGTGCGCTACTGATTTTTAGGTTCATTCAAGTTTTATTGTTCGGGACACTGAAACCTCCCTGTTCTAAATTTTAGGGTGGTTCCAATCAGGGCACTATTTGCATGCATGGGTTTTCTTTGGATTACTCTGGTTTCCTTCCACACTGGCAGGTGCCTGTTAAAATTGACCAAAAAAAGTTTCATTGCCATAGTGACCTTAGATTGTAAGCTCTCATCGTTTTATTTTGAATGCTTGTCGTTAAGATAGGAGAATTTTGTGCTGAACTGGCCAGTGCCAATGCAAATATATTAGGTCACACAACTTAGCAACATGAATCAAAAACCTTCTTGATTCCAGCATTAGAACAAGATGAAAAATTGTGATACATTTACATTGCACCTATATTGCATAAGTGTGTCCAGAATCATACCTCATCATGGGAATAAATATACCACCATGTGAATGAGGTTACTGGACAGCTGCAGCCAAGAGAGTGTTACTACTGTAACATTTCTTGCATCCGACACAGTTGCTGGTATATTGTCGCCTTAACAGTATTTCAAGTCCATGCGTCAGTGCTGGCTCAGTAGTGTGGCATCCATTTCCTAATATACCCTGTCCCACTTACAGTATCCAGGCACTCTACTCTTTGCTGTTTACTGTATGGGTATATATATATATATAAATATATATATATATATATATATATAATATATACTGTGCATATAAAAAAATATAACAAATTAAGCAGCACTCAAATATTATGTATAAGTGTATTAAAAATTCAATACATCACATCGCAGGGACGTTTCAGAGACTGTGTGCCCTTTATCAAGCCAAATGAACCACAACATTAAAGGAGTAGGAAAGCTCCAAGACAGTTTATTGCCAACAGATTAGCCACACTTGTGCAAGCTAGAATGCTATATTTATTCTGCAGAATGCTTTCCCATACCTGAGTAAACAGCTCTAGACACTGTCTCTGTTTGTTTAGGATAGAAACTGCCATATAACCTTGGTGTGACATCACTTCCTGCCTGAGTCTCTATCTGCTCACTCATAGCTCTGAGCTCAGATTACAGCAGGGATGGGAGGGGGAAGGGGAGAGGAGCAAACTGAGCATGCTCAAGCCCTGCCCTGGAGGTTTCAGCTGAAAACAGGAAGTCTGATACAGAAGCCCATGAGTACACAATAAAAGGAAAGAAATGCTGTGTTTCTTTTGACAGAGGACTCAGAGCAACATTACTTTGAGGGTTTACTGGTGTATTTATATAGACCTTTCTGATAAAGCTTACTTCATTTTAGCCTTTCCTTCTCCTTTAAAACGACATTTTTAAATCAGTAAAGAGGAACAGACCTCATAATTTGCATTCTCAATTAGTTTGTCGTTTTAGCATATACATAATCATAGATACAAAAAAAGTTTGTAATCCTTATTTAAACCCGATGGATATAAAGATTTAAGTTTATTAATCCACCATATTTCCCTTCTCTTCAGATTGAGTTCTCTATCCTCCCCTCTTTTTAACGGAGGCACCGTTTCCAGTACCATAAATCTTAGTTGATCCGCAGTATGTCCCTTATCCAGAAAATGTTTTGACAAAGGTAATGTAGTATTGCCTAAATTTATACTCGAGCAGTGTTGAAAAATGCGTGACTTCACCACCTGTGTGGTCTCACCTATATAGATCAGACCACACGGACACGTCAACACATTATTTTCATACTGTATGTTGTTATCATCCAGTACAACAGATGATATTTCCCCCTATATTGTTGTCTTTGGTCAGCCCCGCTCCCCTGTTTAGCTCATAACCGTCTGAAGCCAACATATATATAACTTCGCTAACTAGACCTCTGGTTGATTCCTGGGCAGTAGGGTCAACATGACGTTTGGGACCTAGACATATGCCAGCATATATAATAACCAGTAGTACAAAAGCAGACACAAATTAGTTGCAATGGAAGTCAGTATTGCTGTACTGGCAGTGGTACCAGATATTTTTGGGTTAACATAAATGAGTTACTGCTTCTGCATTCAGCCAGGGCAAATGGAAGCTACCATTTCATATCTTGAAAAAGGTTCAGAATTTGTGTTTTTCCTGTTGGCACAGTGTCTTAAGTTCAAACAGTGAACAGCTTTTACTGTGTTCTGCTTGGTTCCCAGACAGTAAAGCAGAATGAGAAAGGGTTAGTAGTTTCCTTTGTGTGTATTTCTTGCAGGTTACTGTGCTGGCATTTATCCTCATGCCCAGTGTTTATTGCACAGGACGCTACTTTTAACATGAAGAAATAAATTGACTCTTTTACCTCAACTACCACGGCTGCAGGAGTGCGTGCATTTTCTTGTCTGGAGATTTGATTCGCCCAAGCTACGGGTTCGGGGCACAGCACCCGGGCCATCAGATAGACGCGGTGAGTGCCAAGCTAAAGCTGAGTTCATTTTATTTGGATTAGAATTGTTTGACTGCAAGTGAAAGGCCTGGGGTTTGGACACCCAGGCCATCCCGATTCCCGTTCCATGCGGTAAGAATTACCGTGTGGTTGCTAGTTACCTCAATCGTCTCAAAAGAGTGTTATGCTTGATCTGCCTAAATTGTTTAAATTGGTTTGAGTGATTGGGGTTAACAAGCATATAGATCCATCGTCAAGTTGGTCCACTTGAGATTAGTAGCCAGCAATCTTTTTTTTTTTGTTTGTTTTAACATAAATGAGTTACTGCTTCTGCATTCAGCCAGGGCAAATGGAAGCTAACATTTCATATCTTGAAAAAGGTTCAGAATTTGTGTTTTTCCTGTTGGCACAGTGTCTTAAGTTCAAACAGTGAACAGCTTTTACTGTGTTCTGCTTGGTTCCCAGACAGTAAAGCAGAATGAGAAAGGGTTAGTAGTTTCCTTTGTGTGTATTTCTTGCAGGTTACTGTGCTGGCATTTATCCTCATGCCCAGTGTTTATTGCACAGGAGCTGTTGGTAGAAGTGTTATGGCAAAGTTGTCATCCTTTGGGGAATACTGAATTATATTATGAGATATTGTTAAGCATTAAAAAGCTCTACGTAATTGTGCATCCCTCTGTGCTAGGGCATTGGTTAATAGCCCGTGGCTGTAACTGTATGTCCACTGCAAAATACTACAAGTAGGCATTGAGATATGTTGGTGGATAGACAGAATGGGGTACAGAGACTGGTGAGCGTGGGGAGTTATGTATATGGGTGTAATAATGAAGGGGTCACTGCAACACATTTTGCACCTGGGCACCTAAGCCTCTAGCTATTTCCCTATGAAAAGCCATACTGTTATTTTGTAATAACAAAATATGTAAATTATGAAATTACCTTTGTGCACCCATGCCAAGATCATCCATCTTATTTCTTTGATATGTTTGGTATGTTACAAAGCATTGATTTAAAAATCTGTCCTGTTCTGCAGGCTTTTGGTTGGAGCTCCTCAGGCTTCAGCATTACCAAATCAATATGCCAATCGTACTGGAGGTCTCTATGGATGTCCACTTACTACAGAGCCAAAGGACTGTATGCGACTTGATATTGACCGTGGAGGTAAGTTACATGGCTGTTAGACTGTGTGTGTGTTTGCAGGGTATATTACGGAGTATTGTGAATTATTTCTTTATTCAGATAAAGATTCTCCGCCCCTATTCCAATGCCTTCCGTGTATGTGCAAATTTGTTTAAAAACCTTTTAGCTTAAGGCAATGACACACAAAGAATTAAATTAGCACTGATCACAAATTTTGTTCTTCACCAGAGGCCATTTCCAATTACCAATGTGCTTATGGCCCCATTATGAACCATGTTTTCTTCCTTTTAATTTTGCCTTTAAACAGCCTAAAAATGAAAATGCTGTTATTGATATTTATTTTTGGTGTCAGTGACCCTACCAACCAAAGGCAGATTACGTTTGAGGCTACATTTATTATATTTCTATTCTATTCAGAGCCTCTCCAGTTCATATGACAGTCTAGCATTTAAACCAGTGCATGGTTGCTAGGGTAAGAGAGTGCCTAGTGACCAGATAATCTTATCATAATCTGCCTGGCTGTAATAAGAATATAATGATCTGTTCTTCCCAACTATCCTTGATAAAATCTTGCAAAATATTACATTCATATGTTATGTTAGCTTCTCTAACTTTCCCCTTCTGTTTATCCCAGTTGATACATCTCGGGAGAGCAAGGAAAACCAATGGCTTGGGGTCACTGTGAAGAGCCAAGGCCCTGGGGGGAAAATTGTGGTGAGTTGTAACTTAATGTTATTCTTCACAGTCCAAAACTGTTAGGGTCATTTACCACGTCAAGTGCAGAGTAAAATTTTGGACACAAAAAGATGGATTTTTTAACCCATAATGCAATGTATTTAACCTTAATTCTGGCTGTGCAGTAAGTAAAAAATCTTATGCAACGTGCAGTTAACATTTCCAGAGTCTGGATTGCAGCATTTAGGGGCTGATTTACATATGGTCGAATATCGTGGGTTAATTAACCTTCGATATTCGAATGCCGAAGGTAAATCCTTCGACTTCGAGTATCGAAGTCGAAGGATTTACCGCAATTTGTTCGATCGAACGAAAAATCATTTGATCGAACAATTAAACCCTTTGAATCGAACGATTTGAAGGATTTTAATCAATCGATCAAACGTTTTTTTCTACGACCAAAAAAACCTTAGAAAGCCTATGGGGACCTTCCCCATAGGCTAACATTGAGGTTCGATTGGTTTTAGGTGGCGAAGTAGGGGGTCGAAGTTTTTTTTAAAGAGACAGTACTTCGACTATCAAATGGTCGAATATTCGAACGATTTTTAGTTCGAATCGTTCGATTCGAAGTTGAGTCGGAGGTCGAAGTAGCCAATTCCAAGGTCGAAGTAGCCAAAAAAAACATTCGAAATTCAAAGTTTTTTTTATTCTATTCCTTCATTCGAGCAAAGTAAATGTGCCCCTTAGTGTTAAAATTATAAATACAATTATAAATCTGTAGATGCTGTAAGATGTCATCGGCAGTCACTATTTATTCAGCCACTATTCACTGGACCTGCAAACGATGGACAAACAGATATAATTATTAAATACTTAGAAATACTTTCACATTATATTGCAAGTGGCTTTTAAAATCTTCTGCTTTTCTGAGTTTTATTGTTTCAGACTGGTATAAAAATATGTTTCCAAGTCGTTACTCCACCTGCAATAAATGTAATTTGTGAGACTTTAACCAAAAAGCACAGGAATGAGTCAGAAAGGCTGGAACATATGCCAATAACTGTGCAGAAATGAGTCACAGCAACAGCAACACAAAAATTCCTTTTGTCCATGTGGTGGGAGAGAGTGATCAGTATTTACCCGCCTCACTGTCTGGATGATTTCTGTAACGTGTCCACACCTGCTATTTGATTTATTCTACTGACGTCCAATGAGAGGCCGTTCTACCCTAACAGCCTTTGTACAGTTATCTGCCATCCATCTAATTGCAAAAGGGTCAACCTACATAATCATGTAAATGACTTTGCTGCACCACTGAGTATAGAAAGAGAATAAGAGCAGGGTTCCTGCAGAACTCATGGCAAAATCTCTTTGTCAACCAGTATTTTGTCTTTACAGCTTTTCTCAGGAACAATTAATTAAGTATAATACAAGTAGCAAAGTTTGCTTCAGCTCTAATAACCCAAGCCACTAATCAGAAGGTGGCATTTAAGAGTAATTAAATGAAAGAAACTATTTGTTTGGATACTTAGGCTTATTTGACTTGCAAACTCTTTTTTTTACATTAAAACATAAAATTGTTCCTATAACATGGATTGCCTTGCATTATAATCAATGCTAAAAACATTGATTGAAGCATTTTCAGGATTATGGCAAATGCTCCCTGACAATTTACATTCTGTCACTGAGGGACATGTTTAAAAAGCTGTATAAAAATATGACCTTATATACGAAAAATGGAATATAGTTATGAAATGTGTTTTGACGTGAAGCAAAGTGTTGTCACCTGGCCAGAAAAAATGATGCTTGATGCTAATGATAATAACATGGAAAAAGATAAATATATGGGAAGACCAGTCATTGATACAAGAAGATGTTGCACCCCCAGTGAAGCATGGGAAAATCATGGTTACAAAACTTGTTAGCTTGAAAACAGCCATGTGAGAAATGGAACTGATTGCCTTTAAAACAGCTCTTTGAATCAGAATTTGATCATTATACAAATGCATCATACAAATGCTTTCGGCACCCTTTGCAATCAGAGCGTACATTGTGTTTGCAGTGATTAAAATAAAAATGGTAATTGTTGTGATGGAGCCGTCTCTGTAACCTTTGCACAGCTCAGCGCAGCAGGAGAGTATTGATTGCTTTCACTGTGTTTTTTTATATGATTTTGTCTCCTTCATGGTGACCTTCTCCTCTAATACATTATTAATGTGGGATGAGGGATGATGCTTTTGAAAGCAGATGTGTTGTGATTAATGATGTATATTGGATTAATGCACAGCCTCCCTTTTTCTCATTAAAAAATAATAATTATAATAATAATTTAATAATAATAATAATTATTATTCGTTCCATGACGATCGGTCGTTTAGTCGATCAGACAGATTAGAGGATTTCTGCACGTATTGATGATATGAATGGATCTGTCACTGCTATTTGTCGGACACAACATTTGTACGATTGCTGTCACGGCCAGAACATCATCTGATTTGTTCTTTTACTACTTTATTTAATCTGAATGGTTAGTTGCAGGTTGAAGATTGCGACGTTCGATTGTTTGTCAGATTGGAGGCTAAAATATGCGCGTTTATGGCCAGCTTAAGAAACACAAGGGCTTATTTACAAAGTTATGGGTGAAAAAGGGATGATTGAAATATTTCACTGTGTTTTTCCAAGAATAAATGCCCATAAACACTATTGGATAGCTAAAAAAAATGCACGGTTTGAAAAATTGTCTTTTTACAGAAGCCAGCAGGATTGTGCCCTTCTGAAAATACAGGGTGGAATAGGATTGATCTGTCTGAGGGTATACGATTAGTGCACTGCAGTCTCATTCTGCCATGTACTGTATTTTCAGAAATGAACAGTCGCTCAGGCTCAGGGTTGCTGCAAGGTGAGAATCTTACCAGCGTCGGTCCAGGGCTTCTGGGGAGGGAGGTCGGGGGAAGCAGAATTAGTTTAAGGTACGGAGCGGGCCTAGTCCTTACAAAAGTCTTACAAAAAAACACTCCTGGTGAATTTAAGAGCTGAAATTACCAGTTATTAAATCAAAAATTCTACTGTTCTAGTGAAGAGAGTGTGATTTCACTCCCTGCTTTAGTGATACGGTCCCCCAGTGACCAGCTCCCATGCTAAATCTGTACGCATGGGGAGGATGGGGTGGGGCGGCATTTTTGGAAGGCTGTTGAGCCCCAGAATCACCCCTGTTTAGGCTAAGTTCTACTGTGGTGAGGTTTGAGCACTGGGCGACTTACAAAAACTGTGCTGGGGGAGAACAAACGGAGCACTAAGGGGTGTGATTTTTCTAATTGGAGAATAATATCACTATCACATAGTAGCTTTTCTTTTGGTCTCATTCAAACTCATATTAGTTATATGGCTTTATACAGTGCAGAACCCCTCTACATGAACAGAGAGAGACCATTGCTATTATATGCAGGAACATTAATTCTCATTCTTTCCATGCATTGCCAAAGACTCATTGCTATTGCTTTGAATTCCATAGATCGCGGCATGTGAATTAACCAGCATCCCAGGGACATGCTCAGTATAAGAGAGGAATTGTATTTTGCTTATGTTAGAAACATGCTGCCACTATATTCCAGTATTCCATAATTTCTAGAAGAAACAATAGACTAACTCTTGAAATATATTTCCATTCTGTTCTGTCAAACAGTTTTTCTACAAGTGAAGGCTTGGCCTGAGCAGACCCAGGGTTATTTTTAGAGATGTTTCATAGTTCATGAACACTGGCAGCTCTCAGACTTGTCTTAACTGAATTTATCTGACCTTGATAAATAATCTCCATGATTAATCTCATTACTTTTCACATATTTATTAATTATATATATAATTTGTTTATATTTGTCTACATTTGTCGGTAGTTTTTTGGGATGCGTGCCTTATGGGTCGACCATTGAATCGGCTTATTTATCTCAGCCCTTATAATCATAACACAGGGTCCCTAGGCAATGCAGGAATGCAGAAGCGTGTTCAGTAAAAGTATACTAATAACAGAGCTCTTGAGTTGCTGTACAATAGCGAACATGCAGTATTAGTGACATAAATAGTGATGGGCGAATTTATTCGCCAGGTGCAAATTCACGGGGAATTCCCGCGATTTGCAGCTGACGAATAAATTTGCGAAACCACTGCAAAAATTTGCCACCATCAAAAAAAATGGACGCCGGCGAATTTTTGCGGCGGTTTCACAAATATATTCCCCGGCGCCGTTCTGTGAATGTGCATCAGTGAACCCCAACACTTGTGGAAGTTTCCATCTTTCCAAGAGGTGTCAGAATGCAGAGAATGTAGCCTGTATCCTGGGTCCAACCATACCCGTGTGTTTCTATGTAATTCCTAATGTGTCCTAAATTATTATAGAAAAAGCAGGTTGCCTCTGACAATAGACCCCTACATCTATAAGAAATATTTAAAAGAAAAACCCCAACAGGGCATGGTCTAAGCTAAGTGGTAGACCTACACATGTTCTCCTTCACCTTTACAGTTACAGGGTAATGTATTAAAAATCGCAACAGATGTGTTATATGTTTTTTTTGTGAATGTTGAGCACAGCTCGCGATGTAAAATCCTTTGCTGCAGAATATTACATCAATAAGCAAAGGTTAGTTAAAAATTTGGTTGCAAAATATACTTTGCGATTACGAAATTATATTACTTATACTGCGAATGTATAAAAGTGATTTGGCTGCAAAATTTGCAAGGAAGTTGTTGAGGTCTGTAATCGGTCAAAAAGGACGCAAACATGGTCGCTAACATTGTCTTTGCAAAGTTTTTTTGGCTAATATATTACATTCTCCAAATAGTATCATATAGAATGTCCTACTCCAAGCAACTTTTTAATTATTTGTGATCCTTTTCTTTAGCTTTCAGATGGAGGGTCACTGATCACAGCAGGCAAAAAACTACTGTTTACTGAAGATTGAAAATGTTATTGTTACTGTGACTTCCAGTTCAATTCCCCTATTCATGGTCCAGTCTTTATTTAAATCACTGCCTGGTTACTAAGATAAGTAAGACCCTGACAGCCAGATAGCTGCTGGGATAACTGGAGAGCTGCCAAACAAAAACCGAAATAATTTAAAACATAAAAAAATAAACAAATGAAGACCAATTGCAAATGATCAATATCTAGATCATACTGAATGTCACCTCCTCTCTGTCAGGCTGCATGTGGGATACTCATGTTGTAAAAAGAGGTTAAAGCTTGTAATTAAATTCAAAAATACAAAGAAACGGCATCTTAATCCACTGTACTGATTTACATATAAAGGCTTACCTCTACTAATGATACATTTTTCTACATACAAGTTAATCTTATATATTTCAATAATATATTTCAATATTTCAAAATTAATGAAAAATTAAGTAAAGGTAAAAAAATAAATAAAATGAACAGAAGTAAGAGCAAACAAGCAGGCTTATCATTTGGCAAAGCAATGTTGTGCAACACTACGGGGGTTATTTATCAAGCTCCGAATATCCGGACCTCTAATAATTCGTAAAAAAAACCTACGAATTTGTTGAAATTTATTAAAGTCCGATGGTCTAAAAACTCTGAATCGGAAACCCCGGCATCTAAAAGCTCTCGAGGTCCTGTATAAGTCAATGGGGAAGGTCCCAGGTCTGTACTGATATCCAATGATTTCGGGGTTTCATCGCAAAAAATATTGTTTTTGTGGAAAACTCGGAACAATTCAGAGTTTTTAGGGAAAACTCCGAAGTTTGCCTGACCCTATTTTTTCTGTTTTTTTTCTTAAGAAATAAGGTCCACTCGGAAATTCGGAGTTGCTTGAAGTTCGATATTAGAAATACTGAAATAAGTTCGAACCTTGATAAATAACCCCCCTACGTGTAGTTGTGAAAATATATAGTTGGAAATAAGTATAATAAGAAGTCTGTGGAACACTGGAGCAGCCTGGGTGCCATAGAAATAATTTGGGGGGCACATTCAGTTCACGAGCCTCCAGTTGTACAATCATAAGATAAACTATTTCAATTAGAGTGGAGTATAGGGCACCAGTTGGTTGCTATGGACCATTGCTCTGGTGCAATGTAGCAATGGGTTTTAGTAAACCAGCCTCTACATGAATGTAAAGTAGCACTAGCCTACTCCTCAGACAAATTATCATCAATACCATTTAATGTCATTTTCTCACCTCGCCATTGCAGACATGTGCGCACTTGTATGAAACTCGCCAGAGAGTAAATCAGCTTTCTGAGACTCGGGATGTGATTGGCCGATGTTTTGTTCTGAGTGAAGATTTAACCATAAGGGAAGACCTAGATGGAGGGGAATGGAAGTTCTGTGAGGGTCGAGCATTGGGACACGAGATGTTTGGATTCTGCCAGCAAGGAATATCTGCTGGATTCACCAATGACAATCATTATATCATGTTTGGGGCCCCAGGCACATACAACTGGAAGGGTAAGCGTTGGAGATACAGACTGTCCAAACGATAAAGACTTGCTTGTATGAAGACAAAGATAAATGTGGTAGAGGATCTCTTAAATAATTTCTCTCAGTATATGAGACATTTAGTTTAGATTAGTGAGAATCAGCCAATACACGTCCAGATGTTTCTGAACTACAACTAGATACGCGGATAGCCTTCAGAGGAGCTGGGAGTTGTTTCTCAGCAAAGCTGGGTACAAATGTCTACAGCACCAAAACCTTTATTATTAATTAATCCAACAGATGAAACAGTTTAAGGAAATGTTGGAAAACAGCACTAACGAATCTCTTTACACCTCTTTCCTGAGTTTACTATAGAGAAGAAATCCTTAACCTATGGGTCTTATGATGTTTAGATGGGGTCATGATATTCCTCCTGAATACTGTGAAATTTCCTACTACAGTTTTAAACAAGGTACATAGCCCAGTTAATTTATATCTCCAAAACTTGAGAAAAAGGAAATGACCAAGGCCTTTAGGTGGGAGTCTGGGAGACCCCAAATCAGCTTTTTGATGGCTTACAGGTTAATGTAATACAAAGAGCAAGTCTTGTCCAGGTCTAATAAGGCAAAAAAATCACCTAATCTACAGCTAACTTGCTCTAAACCCAATACTGCCTTGTTGATGAAGAACATTTTCCACTTTCCCAATTGACTTTTCTTTAATGACTTTTCTTACCCAATCCCCCTTCCTATAAATCTACAACTGACTGTTTATGGAATCCTGTATTTACAACTGGAACATAATATAAGATAGCATTTGCATTACATTTAACCTCAAGAACAGGGCTGATTATATTTTATATGTGACTTGAATAAATTCAATGTGGCACTGGTGCACCATGTGATTAGACATCAAGTGCATTGCAGTCTACAACGTAAGTCTATGCAACCATGTTTTTCTACCATATGTGAGATATTTTTTTTTGCACATATATATTATATGAGACATATAAAGACCAGAATTTGAGGTTTTGTTACAATATTTAACCATTCAAAAATGTTTCAGATGAGCAAAATACTAACTATATAGTAATATTTTTGCTGGTTCTGGTCAAATCCCCATTATATAAATTATTCATGGTTATTTTTTTTTTTAAACTCAGGTAGTTTATTGAAATCATAAAGAGACAAAAAAAATCATAGAAGTTCTTACATCAAAAGCACAGAGAAAACACATCGCTGTTCATCAAGTCAAGTATAGAATACACACATGTAGTATAAGGATAATGCACTATACATCAACATCTCTGCTAAGCACCACATAGGAGAGCAACATGAATCACAATGATACATGAATATTAGGGAACATGTAGCGAAAAGCATCACAGTCATATTAGCAACATATCTCTTAAACAGTTATTTACCCAACAAGCAAGCGATTATGTGGGAGAGGGAATACATCCAACCAAGGACCCCAAATTTTACTAAATTTAGTAGGGACCCCCCTTTTAATATAGACCAATTGTTCAATGTTGGATATATCCATCATGGTTTGCTTCCAACAGGCAAATGTAGGGGGAGCGATGTTTCTCCAATTCTGAATAATGAGTCTCTTGGCCAATAATAAAGCCTCCTGTAAGAAGAGCAGCTAGGGCTGACTAAGTTTAAGATCCTGTAAAATAGCCAGAATACACACTTTTGGTGACCTATCTATCTTTATGTGCATAACCATATCCAAAGTGTCTAAGATAGATCCCCAGTATGACACAATCTTATTACAACTCCACAACATATGTAAAAGAGACCCCTTTTATTCATGGTTATTTTAATTTTATTTATCTCCCATGAAATGTTTATATGATCTGTGCTTGGTGCTGTATTTCTGCAAATGAATATGTCTTTTAACTTGTATATGTGACTGTTTTTTCTCTTATCTCCACTGTGGTTGCCAGGGGAGCTCCGGGTGGAGCTATTTAATCAGAGTGCCCTGGCCCTGGGTACTTATGATGACGGCCCATATGAAGTTGCTGGAGAGAAAAGCCAGAAACCAGAAATGATACCTGTGCCACACCACAGTTATTTTGGTATGAGGTCATGGTCGGATGTTGCAGAGAGAGGAAAATGGAGAGAAATTCAGGGTGGGATTAGGGCAAATATAGGCACAAATTTGCTCCACACACCTATATTTTAACTGTTGCCAATGCCATTTAAAGCAGCAATTCCTGACCCCCACCATATGCAGGTGTGCCCAAAAGGTAGATCGGGATCTACCAGTAGACCTTTAGCTGATGATCTGCATATCTCAAGACACTGTCAACAAACAGCTTGTCTAAATCACCCTCCTATTTCATGCTTTTCATTTCGATATTTATTATGTTAAGGATAAATAGAAATAGTAGTTTGTTAAATATAGCAATATAAATTCTATCAAATCAATATAAGTAATATTTTCCATGGAACAGAATGCCACCAATGCTTTTATGGATGTAGATCATAATGGGGCAATTCTACAGAAGTATGCATTTTGAGTTGTTTGGAATATGACCGTGGCATTAAAAATACTAAATTATTTCCATATAACTCATACAGTATTACACATTCTACAGTTTGAGCCAGGATCCTGCAGGCATTAGGAAACTGACCAGCTATTATTGAGAGATACAGGTAATGCACTTCATTAAGTCCCAGGCAAGCCAATATACAGTGGGACCTGCAGGTATTAACAGTAGTATAGGACATTTAGAGGTTAATACAGTGGATTAGGCCTCAGGGGTGTAAATCTTATTTAACAAAAAAAGCACCATGCAAAGAATCTTTAGTCCTGGGCTAGAAAATGCTTCCTATTATGAAGAGTTTAACTTCACATTAGGCAGGAAATGTTGTGAATAATCATGTACACAACATTTGTTCTGCATTTCTAGCCTCATAGTGAAGCACAGACCTCTAGTGGATATAAATAGGCAATGCTGTGTCTCCTGATGCCCTAGGATATGCATATTATTCCACATTAATTTCAGTATTCAGAAAATGAATATTCTCTTAATCTACAGTCTAATGCTTTATTGCCTGTTAAAGTTATGTTACCTTCAATAAATTAATTTATGCACTATTTTAGGACCTTTAAAGGACAGTATACCCCATTGTTCAGCACGGGTTCAATGAACGGGGCTTGTGCCAAACATACTTTTTGCCTATTGTTTTAATCACAACAATCTATGGTTTGTGTTGTTTCTTCAGCTTTGCCCCAGTGAACAAAGTGCACAAGAGACGCGTGATCCCAAAATAATTGTCAATCCGAACTGTAAGCCATTTCCTGGGGGCATTTTGTAATATGAATAGTTTATTCGCAGCTACCGATTGCAACTCAAAAAAAATCAATGCACAGTCTTGTCTGGATTTTCTGCAGATTTAATACATTTTCAAACAATGATTTAAAAAAAAAATTTGCTTCTGTCTTGGGACAAGCACATAGGTTTTTAATGCCCATAAGTACTGCACTTGGGACATTTTTTGCCTTGCATTTATTATATTTCATCAGGGTATGGCTGCTTTAAATTGTATTTTTGACCATGCACAGTTTGGGACTAAAAGCCTGAGATTATTTGGCCAAGTGGTGACTATGCCATTCTAGTCTTCTCTCCCATTATTCCTCTTTCTTGGAGCTTCCAATGCCATGACAATATCTTCTGCACTTTCTAACTTGCTGTCTCCTTTCTTTTCTCTTTTCCCTTCCTCACTTCCTCCACACCTTGGGGGGCATTCACATTCATGGCACAGGACTCTTGTTTGTCACAAACATTGATAGTTCAGATCCGGATCAGTTGGTGTATAAAACTATGGAGCCCAGGGAGAAGGGAACCAGACTGGGTCATGACGTAGCTCTGAATAGCTATTTAGGTTTGTAACTTGCATATAATGTGTGGGGGCCTGGGTTCAGCTCCCACCTCCTGCGTGCTACCCTCATCCATCTGCTATGTCTTTTGTCCCTTGATGGTAGACTTTATGTCATATGCTTTTGTATTGAATGTCACATGCAACGCCACTGCTGAGAATCCACTTCACAAAGTATCTGTCTGCTGGTCAGATGCTACTTGATAAATTGTTAAACATTCTCAATATGTTTAAAGGCCAATTTAAAGCACCATATTGATGTAAATTGTTTGAAAATTGCCACCAGGTAGTAAAATAACATAACCATGAGTACAGTCCCTTAAAGCTCAATTGTGTGTGTTACACAGCTTTGCTAAGTCCACATTTCCATTATTGTCAATTATGAACAAATCTCAATTTGCCTGGTTGCTTATATATGTTTTGTAATCCTCAGAGGAGCAAAAGTTTGGCCTTTACTATATGTTTGACTTATTGTTGATGGTTTTTGCTTGTACTGCAAATGACATCAGTGTCTTTCCTGATTTTCATCAGCTTAACCGCTTTGCATCTTCTAAGCCTGCTTCATATGCCCTGCTGCCCATTTCCTTATGCCTGATTCAGCTTAGGTCAGAACATCTGGGATGAAGACAGTAAAGGTCACAAGATCTCATGTAAGAACCAGATACCAACATATACTTAGTTCTTGGCAATGGAATGCTCACTTGCCACTTACCCATGCTGCCCCTAATTTGGCTCTGCTTCCCCTACCTTGTTTAATATATCTACTACAATAATGACAATTGCTTTCCATGATAGGATATTCTAGAACCCAGTTGCTCTTCTATTGGGAAGCATGTAAATGCAGGATCTGCATTTCAATATACTGTTTCTAAGGACTAATCCCATTCCCTTACCCTTCTCCCCCATACATTTACTGCTTTGCTTCTATGGTATCTCTGCAGTATATTCCTTGCCCTGCTCGTGGCTGTGCTAAAACCAAGTTTAAAATCATCCATTTTTACAGATTTATTTTAGTTAGTGGGTAATACTTGCGATTCTATTCACTTTCTATAATGATGTGATACATACAGGGAAACACTTCCTTATTTATAAATTGTGTTTATCTTCTATTTAGAGAAAATAAGTAAAACCTACTTTTCCTGTATCCATTTCAATTTATTAGTGGCAACTGGCATATCATTTTGAATTAACATTAATTTATATGCCAGCTGATAAGCATTAGGTGGGCCGTAGCTATAGTGTCTGTGTTCAAACAGTGCGGAAGCTTCAGCACTTATTCTTAAAGGGGTGGTTCACCTTCAGGTTAACTTTTAGGATGTTATGGAATGGCCAATACTAAGCAACTTTTCAACTGGTCTTCGATATTTATTTGTTATAGTTTTTGAATTATTTATCTTCTTGTTCTGACTCTTTCCAGCTTTCAAATTGGGGTCACTAACCCCATCTAACATTATTGTAGATTGTATAACAGGAAGAGCATGGCCTAATTATTACATCATCTTTTTTATGACCACTAGATCTTGATATAGGCTCTGTCGAGATTAAAAAAGATAAATATGCATATTTCCAGTCATAGGTATAAAGAAGCAAAGAAAGAAAAATGTTGGGTGTTGCAGATTTGGCCACAGTTTTCCAATTCTGCTGCATGTTGTGCAGATATTCCTGCTCATGCCTCAAGCGAGTGTATATATGTGAGCAAAATGAGATACAGCTGCAAAGCAAAGTAAGAGAATTGCATAAAGGTAGCAAAAGTCTAGTAAACTTGCTTAGAATCTGACTTTGGTGAAAAAACTACATGAGATTATATTATCTCATAAATAGGAATAGTTTGGATTGTAGGCCACAATGCCTTTATAATATGTATGAGCCATAAATGACCTGTAAAATATAGCCTCATAGACAGTACTTAATGATGTCATTAGTCATAAATGGTGCTTAGTGATGTCACTTGTGTCACATGACTTAATGGCATTTGTGTTAAGCTTACGGCTCTGTCTCTTTATATGATTATGGGTCTCCTTAGTCACTTCATAATATACTTATAATACACAAAAGCTATGAATATCTTGTAAATTATATCCTTATAAATGGTGAGTTCTGATGTCATCAGTTATAAACGGTGAGTTCTGATGTCATTTCTGTCACATGACTCACTGAAATTAGTGTATTATAATAAATAATGTACCCCCTCTTGTAAAATAGGAGGATATTAGAAGTTACCTCGGAGTTCCATGACCTTCGGCCTCGTGTTTTTATATGGTCATGAAACTCCTCGGTAACGTATAATATTCTTACATTTTACTAGAGGGGGTACTTTATTGTCTATATAATACACAAGAGCCACTATTTTTTAAGAAATTAATTATTTATCAATTCTATTTAATAATGTTCAATATCAATATTAAACAGTGTCCAAGCCTTCAGGATTCTTTATCCCAGGCTGGGCGATAAAACAACAACTTTGGGATCTATGGTCTTTTTCCCAATTAGTCTTATTTCCAGTGGTTTTGGGCCATAAAATAAGTGAATTCTAGATTTCAATTTTAAATGGATGGCATATGTTCTAAACTGATTTAATGTTTAACCCTGTAGTCAATATCCTTTGTCTGCTGGTGTCATGGAACCATGAGCCAATGGGCTTGAATGTGATTGGCACCTCTAACCCCTCATTCCATTCACTCACTCACCCCTCCATGTTGCTGTTCCAGTGAACCTGATTGCTGCTTCACCTGCTTCAAACACAAGAGGCTGGGAAATGAGGGGGAGCTGATCCATGTCCAGAATAATTAGAGATGATGGGCTGGCCCTAGTAGGACAGTGTGCCATTGCAATGCCTAAATTTCTGTTCCACATTTTATTCGTAAATTTACCCCTCTGGCCACATTAGTCAGTATAAATGGATAATTCCTATTGTCTGTATAGGTGATGCTGTGTTTATATCCTGACAATGTTTGCTTAAGGCAGTGATCATCAACCAGTAGCTCATGAGCTCTCCAACCCCTTAGATTTTGCTCCCAGTGGCCTCAAAGCAGATGCTTATTTTTGAATTCCAGGCTGCATAAAAACCAGGTGCACTGCTCAACAGAACTTCAATTTAGGTTTACAATCCACATAGGGGCTACTAAATGGCCAATCAAAGCACTTATTTGGCACCTTAGGAACATTTTTCATGCTAGTGTTGCTCCCCAACTCCTTTTACTTCTGAATGTTGCTCACGGGGTTCAAAAGGTTGGGGAACGCCATAGGTAAATTAACAACTGAAACTCTGACTAGGCAGTGTTTTTCCAGTTAATTAGGGATACACTAGAGATGGGTAAACTGACTTGGGACAAGATCTGATCTGATCTTTTGCCAAAAATTAAGAAAATTAAAAAAAATAGAATAATTCCAAATAGCCCCAAACTTACTACTGCTTTCAAGATAACTTTGTACAGCTAACGTTGGAAGAGAACCAGTACTAATCTATTAAAACAGGCAACAATATTGTTCTTAGCTCAAGAATGTCTACTGTTTATCTCTGACATTATTCTGCAAGCTATTTGCTATCCTTTCTGCATTCTCTTCTTGCTAACATCTCATTTGTACTTTGCTCTTTCTATTGTTTTAGTACAGTCTCCACTGCCACAGAAATAACTCTTGTGATTATTACCCTACGTTCTCTAGGTTTCTCAGTCGATTCAGGGTGGGGGGTAACTGGGCGGAACAGACTGAGCTTTGTAAGCGGGGCACCCCGGGCAAATCATACAGGTGCTGTGGTTATTCTTCGGCGAGACAATGGAAGCCAGCTCATCCCAGAATTGACTTTATGGGGAGAGACACTGGCATCATCATTTGGCTATTCTGTTGCTATTGAGGATCTCAACAATGATGGGTAAGTGTTGTTTATACTTCTGTTATTGTAAAGAAATGTAAAAAAAAAAACTCAGCGTTGTACCAAATATATAGTTATTAAATTGGTGAATGCAAAAGCAATTACAAACTGAATCTGAACCCTATACATTTTATCAGCCAGAGACGATCAACATGATATGAATATTTTAAACATAGATTTTGGTGTCAAGAATCAGGAGCTCAGGGTATACAGTGCCCTCTGAGAAATGTTACAGGTATGGGATCCGTTATCCGGAAATCGTTTATCCACATAGTTCCGAATTATAGACAGGCCCTCTCCTGTAGACTCCATTGCATTGAAATAATCCAAATTTTAAATTATTTAGATTAATAAAACAGTACCTTGTACTTGATCCAAACTAAGATATAATTAATCCTTATTGGAAGCAAAACCAGCTCATTGAGTTTATTTAATGTTTACATGATTTTCTAGTAGACATAAGGTATGAGATCCAAATTACAGAAACCCCAGGTCCCAAGAATTCTGGATAACAGGTCCCATACATGTACTTGGTACAACCCTTAGACAAGCATACTTCTTTCATTATTATTTAATATCTTTTATCCAGTGTAATTCTGTTTAAAGGGATACTGTCATGGGAAAAAAAATTTTTTCAAAATGAATCAGTTAATAGTCCTGCTCCAGCAGAATTCTGCACTGAAATCCATTTCTCAAAAGAGCAAACAGATTTTTTTATATTCAGTTTTGAAATCTGACATGGGGCTAGACATATTGTCAATTTCCCAGCTGTCCCAAGTCATGTGACTTGTGCTCTGATAAACTTCAATCACTCTTTACTGCTGTACTGCAAGTTAGAGTGATATTACCCCCTCCCTTTTTCCTCCCAGCAGCCAAACAAAAGAACAATGGGAAGGTAACCAGATAGCAGCTCCCTACCACAAGATAACAGCTCCCTGGTAGATCTAAGAACAACACTCAATAGTAAAAACCCATGTCTCACTGAGACACATTCAGTTACATTGAGAAGGAAAAACAGCAGCCTGCCAGAAAGCATGTCTCTCCTAAAGTGCAGGCACAAGTCACATGACCAGGGGCAGCTGGGAAATTGACAAAATGTCTAGCCCCATGTCAGATTTCAAAATGGAATATAAAAAAATCTGTTTGCTCTTTTGAGAAATGGATTTCAGTGCAGAATTCTGCTGGAGCAGCACTATTAACTGATTCATTTTGAATTTTTTTTTTCCCATGACAGTATCCCTTTAATATCTGTCATTCAGGGTAAACTCACAGACTGATATTGAATAATCCAGTTAACTATAACTGTAAGAAGGATATGTATAAAGGGAAGATTTTCAGTCTATCATTTCCTCCATGTGACACATATACTTTCAATCCCTAAAAGCCCGCATTAATTGGCATGACATTTTTCTATGGTTCTGATTCATCATTTTGATTCCCTCTTTCATTAGGTGGATGGATTTGCTTGTGGGCTCCCCTAATTTCTTTTCACGGAAAGAGGAGTTTGGTGGTGCTGTTTACGTGTATATGAATCAGGCTGGAAAACTGGATAAATCACCCCCCCTCAGACTCAATGGCTCTGATGGTTCTATGTTTGGAATCGCAATTGGCAGTTTGGGAGACATTAACCAGGATGGTTTCAAAGGTCTGTTTTCATGCAAACGTAAAACATGTGCCTTTTTTTAATACATATTTGATTATGACTTGTTGAACCTTGTATTCAGAGCTATGGAGTAGGCATGCCTTCATGAAGATATTATAAGATCGGCTAGATTCAATTCTAGACCAGTGGTCTTGGACTATTTTCAGATTACCTCTCTTTGAAGCCCTACATTTGGCTAGACTTCCCAGTTATATATAAACATCAAGTTATTAAATTTTGTATTCTAGTTCCGAGAATATCAGCAAATATATGTTTACCCCCCCATCATAATAAAAATAAACGAGAGAAATGCTATAAGTGTTCAGATATGTCAGTAGATATTTATTTATATTATGTCCATTCAAGTTCAGTGAATTCTGATTTCGATTTTTCACAGATATTGCCATTGGAGCTCCTTATGATGGAAATGGGAAAGTTTATATTTATCATGGCAGCCCCAAAGGATTAGTTACCAAACCGGCACAGGTTTGTTGCTTGAGATGTGGCATTTAGATTGTAAAAGTAACCATTATAATGTTCAAATATTATTTGTTTACTTACTCAAAATATATTAAATATTGTCTATGGAGGGAGTGGAGTGTTTGAGGGAGGGATGCAAAAATTCCAAAAAAATAAATGAATAAATTAGAGATGCATCCAGTCTAGGTGTGTGCTTTAGCATGCCAAGTCATTGGTTTTTTTATCAAGCCTTAGGGGGTTATTTACTAAACTCCGAAACCTAAAATCACTAAAGCTTTGTGATAAAATCGGATGAATTTTCACGATTCGAAAATTATTAAACCCGAGGATGGAAAAGTCAAAATCAGAAAATCCAGCATCTCAGACCTGTCAAGGTTGCATATAAGTCAATGGGAGACGTCCCAATGATTTTTTGATGTGCGCTGGTTTTGGGGAAAAAATCTGAGTTTTCGGGTGAAAAATCCACAAAAATCATGAAAATCAGATGAAAAATCTGAAAAAATTGTGAAAATCATATTTTTCCCGCAATGCAAATTTTTGGAAAAAATGTAATAATAAATAAGCGTAAAAAACCAGAGCGGGCTTGTTCGGAGTTTGTAGCAGAAAATATTGAGATAAATTCAGACTTTGATAAATAACCCCCCATATGTCCCATAAACAATACTAGTGTTTGCTCCAGGCCCATATTTTTATAAATAGTTAGTAGAATCACCACACTCTGTGACTGTTTAGCTGTAGTTCTTAACTGACTTGCTCCTCACTACATGCTCACTTTTACTGTTTTACTCTGCTTCATCCCATGTAATATTTCACTTTTCAATAAAACTTCACAATTGCCTTTTTTATTCTATGTTTTCTGTATTGGTTTGTTTTTCTCAATGCCTCTAGATTCTGGATGGTATAAGTGTTGGAATAAAGACTTTTGGATACTCTCTGTCTGGGGGATTAGACGTTGATGGAAACTCCTATCCTGATCTGTTGGTGGGATCTCTTTCTGACTCAGTGGTGCTATTTAGGTAAGTGCTTTACTTTTAATTCTTATACACTTGAGTGGAGCGGTGATGAAATAGTTACTTACTTTATATGGAGTACAGGGAATTACTAATGTAATATTTTGGTCTGCTTCCTGTTTCATATCTTTTCTGTATAATTCACAGGTCACGCACTGTCATCCATGTCCTGAAGGATGTCATTATCACTCCACAAAATATTGACTTAGAGAATGAAAACTGCAAGCACGGCACTGGAGTCTGGTGAGCACTGGTTTATGTTGTTACTACAGCTACTGTGCTTTTTTCTGGTTGTACGTCTTGTAAATACATTTTTGGCTCTTTCCCATTATGGTCCAAAAGTGGAAAGGTGACTGTTTAGTATTTGGTAATCACTGAATATAGAGCTTCCTTTTTATGTCTAGCCTTTTCTTTCTTCATTTTTCTATCATACAAGGGAATCTGTATATAATTTTCATTCTGAATATTTAGGGGCAGATTTACTAAAGGGGGCGAAGGGACAAACACTGGCGACAATTCGCCAGCATTACCGCCCGCAGGGACATTGGCAATTTACCAATTTGCTAGTGAAAGAGATAGACGCTAGCGCTCATTCGCACTCTATCACCAGGCTACAATTCGCTCTGGCGAATGGACGTTATTCCTCAAATTCACTAAAATGAGGATTTTTCTAAATGTTACCTCTTTTGCAAGACTTGCCTTCGCTAGTTCAGACCAGGCGAAGTGCACTGGAGTGCATCGATCTTCCTCATTCTTTTGTTACTTACATCATATTCTGAGTGGAAAAAGCATCAAGTTCAAAAAACGCGGGCATCTTTTCCTTTTTTCAGAGTGATAGTCTGCAAAAGTCCTAAAAGTTTTATTTTGGGTAACAAGTTTCCTGCATACATTTTCTAACATATTAAATATTAACCATACAGTGGGCTCATGTGTAGGGCATTATAACAGCTCTATTGTCTTTATTAAGCTTCCCTGGACATGTGTAATTAACAGTAGAAATGTAATGAGTTTGCAACATATATCATAAAGATGTCCACCCAACTTTAAATTTCCCGCCGTATGCAAATGAACCTCAGCGCAAGACCTCTAGAGAAGTTGCGCTAGGCAGAAATGAACGCTAGTGCATCTTCGCCTTGAATTGCTCGCATTGCGGAAATAACGCTAACAAAAAGTAGCCAGCGTTCGGCACCCAAGACGAAACTCTGCATTTTAGTGAATTAGCGTTGTCTGAGCGAATTTTCGCCTGGCGAAGTGTAGTGATGTGTGCGAAGCGGTTGCTGGCGACTTTTCGCCGGTTAGTGAATCTGCCCCATAATCTGTTTTTACATAGAAGTAGCATTAACCCTAAACTTTATAATGAAAAGAGCTGACTGGTCAAACCATCTTCTATAGTTTTTATTGATGATTATGCCGTGACTGTATGCCCCTAAATTACAGATTTAGAAATAACCGTCACCTTTATACTATTGAAGTTCAGTGTCGGACTGGCCCACCGGGATACCAGGAAAAGTCCCAATGGGCCCAGGTGTCAGTGGTCCTTCATGCTGCTAAACAGTAGGCCTATTTCATGGCCATTACCTAGTTCTATGAGAACAAAGAGGCTAAATAGATGGAATAATAGATTATAGTATGTAAAGAAAAGAGACTAGGAGAATAGAGGTTGAGTGAGGAGAGGAAGAATAATAGTACTAAGAGTGGGCCCCTGGTCTAAGATTAATTGGTGGGCCCCTGGTCAAAAATATTTGGGTGGGCCCCTGGTGTCCCAGTCCGACACTGTTGAAGTTTATTATGCAGGGTGCCTACAGTCACATAGCTGTATGTGTTTTATGGCCAGATATTAGTTTCTGTCAGCCCTGATAGGATGTTTGAAGGGCTCCTATTAAGCAATCTTGGGTTAACCCCATAGACTTTATTTCAGATGTTTAAAACTCACTTTGTTCTTTGTTTTTGTTCTTCTGTAGTGTGGAACTAAGAGCGTGTTTCAGTTACAGTGCTGTCCCTGCAAATTATAATCCTCAAATCAGTAAGTACAGTTTTCTATAAAACACATTCACAATCATATTATTTCACATGGAAAATGGGCACAGATTGAAAGAGATTATGTTTTTTGAATTCACTTCCACTTCAGAAAGGGATTGCTAAAAGTCAACAAAGAATATGACAACCATGTGACTGACAATGTAAAAGAAACAATTCCAAAAATTGGAGATTTATTAAGATTAAATGATTTGCTAAACTGATAACCACTTTCTAAAACACTTATTAACTGAAAAAAAAACCTGCAATTTATTTCTAGCTATAAAATGATCGTGGAATCTTGTTGTCATTACTTTACATACCATTTCCTATCCAATTATATTTTGTCTTTGCAGCTCTTAAATGTGTCTTTGAGGCTGAAGCAGACAGGAGACTTCAAGGAAAGTCAAGCCGAGTGATTTTCCTAAAGCGCCACTCCAGTGACTTAGAATACCAACATACTAGCACTGTGGAGCTGCACAAGCAATCTACTAGCTGTACTACTGCCACATTCCAGCTACAGGTGACTGGCACTTGTTCTGTTCATCCACACAGTATAATTCCCTAGCTCATGTAATCCTAAGGAGCAGAAAAGACAGACCCCAGCAAAAGAGACCACGTTATTGCAATAGACGAAACACTGATCTGTTCAACTGGGATTCAAAAGGAAGTGGGGCTAATTGGTACTCTCGAATACCAGTTGATTGCATACATGCGCCTTACTTTGGCCAAAGGGAAAGATAATGTTGATTGGATGTGAGTGGTCCATGGGGCATCCCCTGTCATGCCCCTAGCTTGAGGAGACACGAGGAAGCCCTGTATTTTCTGCATATGGCACCCTTGCACCTAATAGTGCTACACTTTCTGCCATATACCTAAGAAGTCTATAGAGGCACATTGCTACATGCTATTGTTGCTTATCTAGAAGGAGGTGGCACCCGATATTGACATCTGCCATCTACCAATTAGTTAAATGTGAAATGCCTGGAACCACTCCTGGAATCATCACCTCTTCATTTAATGGGGGCATGTAAGCAACTGGCTTGAGAATTATGGTGTATCAGTGCTTTAAAGAAAGGGGCACATTTACTATCGGTCGAATATCGAGGGTTAATTAACCCTCGATATTCGACCATCGAATTTAAATCCTTTGACTTCGAAGTCAAAGGATTTACCGCAATTCGTTCGATCAAACGATCGAAGGAAAAATCATTCGATCGAACAATTAAATCCTTCGAATCGAACGATTCGAAGGATTTTAATCCATTGATCGAACGATTTTCCTTCGATCAGAATTTGCTAGGAAAGCCTATGGGGAACTTCCCCATAGGCTAATATTGGTGCTCGGTAGGTTTTAGGTGGCGAAGTAGGTGGTTGTAGTTTTTTTGAAATAAACAGTATTTCGACTAACGAATGGTCGAATAGTGGAAAGATTTTTAGTTTGATTCGAAGTCGAAGGTCGAAGTAGCCAATTCGATGGTTGAAGTAGCCAAAAAAATACTTCGAAATTCGAAGTATTTTTCATTCTAATCCTTCACTCGAGCTAAGTAAATGTGCCCCTAAATGTCATCATGGGGCAACTTTCCAATTTATTAGGCAGGTCATTGTACCTCACCAAGTCACTGAGAACTAATCAGACTGTCACATGGGAGAACTAAACTCCTTGCAAATGGACACTCAGTTCTTTAGTGCTCTGCAAATAGTGTTCTGCTCACCCTGGCTTGGGACTCCACAGGCAAGTGTCTCCTGTCATCATTTTATTAGACTAAATGCATGTTTTTAAGGATTCTTATAATTTCTATAGCGATCAACACTTCAGTGACATTTATAGTGTATATTACATAGTGATATTGATGAAGGGTATGATAGGGATAATCATTTAATTGCAGGAACCACACACAACACAAATAGCTATGGTACAGACGCATTCCTCTGGAAGAATGAAATGATCATGTTAGTATTTTCATAATTAGTAGCCTTGGCGTTTTTACTTATACTGAGCCTTCCGTTCCTGCCTTCTCAGCCTATTGGTACCCTAGCCCTTCTTCAATCTCATTAGCAGAATGAAGCATCTTCTGAAATAAATACTTTGGATATGATTCCATTGCTGTGAAATAATTTTATGTGCCCAGTTATCTTAGGTTCACATTCCTCTGTAAGACTGCTTTTTATTTGCAGGAGTACTGTTATATTAGTGTGATGGAGCAGAAACATATATTGATATCTGGAATATGTCAGCGCTATACCACATGGAATATGTCAGCGCTATATCTCTTAAGTATAATAATAATAATGGGGAACCTGAATATTTGGTAGCAAGGCACTATGTGTGCCCAACTGATGGAGTGTTAATGCAGTTAGGTGTAGGTGGAAAGTTAGGCTTGAAAATTAGGTAATTGATTTTAGTGAAGGGATTTCATATTTGTCTTGGAATAAGGTTGGATCTCAGTGGTGAGTCAAATCATTTCTGTTTAGCCAAAGTCTTGAGACTTTAAAGATCTGGATAATTATTGTTCCACCTTTAAGTACAGTATATCTAAGCAGCTCTAGACTAAAGAACAACCTTAACTATTCATTTTAGGAGGGTATCAAAGACAAGCTTCGGTCCATTCCAGTGACACTGACGTACAACATACATAACGCAAATCTCAGGGGCCGGCCATCTGTGGACCTATTACCCCCTCTCATGCCTGTTCTGAGTGATGTAGAAAGAAATGTCTATACCACAGAGGTAAGAGAAATTATGTATTTTTTTTTTCTGAAGGAGTCTGGGGGACACAGGGACCCTGGGGTATAGCATCCACCAGCAGGAGACATGACCCTAGAGATGAGGAAGAGACTCCTCCTCCCTGCTGCTATAGCCCTCATCACTTCCTGCTTGATTCAGTTTTATTAGTGTCGTTAAGAAGACAGGACTGCTTCATAATTTCTGCGGCCAGGGCCCCCCCATTAAAAAATATTGGTGGCTAGGACCCCACATGAGAAAAAAAAATTGGTGGCCAGGGCCCCCCCCCCACATTATAAGAAAATTGGTGGCCAGGGCCCCTTAAACGTCCATGCCTTCCCGAAGTCAGCAGCTCTCAGAAAGATGGGGGCCCGGCTAATCAAGTAAGTGTGGCGTGGCCGGGCCCCCTTACCCTCGGGGCCCCCTACAACTCTCCCCCCTGTCCCCCCCTGATGGCTGCCCTGTCTGCCTCTAACCGCCGCCTTTCACCTCGGGAGGAGCCCTCGGCTAATCGTATGCCGCCAGGTCTTAATTGAGAGAGGAGCAAAGACAACGGTTCTGGACAGGCAAAGGGGCACGATCGTCTCACCAGGATACTGGAAGGAAGAACACCACCAGGAACAGGCAGGCCGGGCCAGAACAAGCAGAGAATAGTTTTTTAATGGCGTGGCTCTTGAGAAGTTTGTTCTTCAAGAAAGGGTTCTCCTCATCAGTCGTTTCTATGATGCTAGTCACCTGCAAACCAGGGTTGGCACACACCTACCACCGCATTTGGAAGACTTATCAGGACTGGTGTCTCCAGCAGAACACTCCATTCAACACGCTTTCTGTTCTTCTTGCAAACTGGCATGGACAAAGGTTTGTCCATTGGTTCCCTTAAGTCATAACTTTCAGCTCTTTCAGTTTCAGCTGTTTCAGAGGAGACTTGCCCTTTCAAGTCAGCAGAACCAAGCCTCAACACAGCAAGTGTGCCGAGCTGCTACCTGGTCATCCATTCACTCATTCACTAAAGTCTTTGAGGTCTTTGCGGCATCTGACGCGGTTTGGCAGAAAGGTGCTGCAGGCCGCAGTTGTGTAAAAGTCATGGCCTCCCTTCTACCTGCCCTAGAGTGATGGGACAACTTTGGTATGTCCCCAGGGTCCTTGTGTCCCAAAGACTCCTCCAGAAAAAAGGGGATTTTGCAATACTCACCGTTAAATCCTTTTCTCTTGGGATGTCTGTGGGACACAGGACTTCCCCCCTCCCCAGAAGCAGTTATCTCTTGATTGTGATTTCTGCCAACTTCATCTGTATATAGTTAAATTTCTACTAGTACCTCCTGTTGTTAGACAAAACTGAATCAAAGAGGAAGTGGTTGGTGAGGGATATAGAAGTAGGGCAATCAATAAGAGTTTTGCTTCTAAACAACTTATAGGTACGTGCACCTGCTGATTAGTTGTTTTAGGTGACTTGACCTATGTTGCACGTTTTATAACATAATCCCATGGCGAGCCGCTGGGAATGCCACTATGAAATTGTCTTTTTTTTAAACCTAATTTCAGGTGAATTTTCTCAAAGAAGGCTGTGGAGAAGACAAGATCTGTCAGAGTAACCTGCAGCTCAGCTACGTCTTCTGTTCCCGTGTAGGCAACACAAACCAGTTTGTGCCACTGCCAGTGTATGTATAGGATCTGATTCTGCATATAAGTTAAAGTAACAGTAGCACCAAAAAATGAAAGTATTTTAAAGTAATTAAAATATCAAGTACTGTTGCCCTGCACTGGTTAAACTGATCTGTTTGCTTCAGAAACACTACTATAGTTCATATAATCAAGCTGCTGAGTAGCAAAGGCTATAAATATGGCACAGGATAAATAGTGGATAACAGATAACATTATGTTCTACAGAGCTTATCTGCTATCTGCTGTGTAACTTGAGCCTTTTCTTCTATGAATGACTGCCCCCATGACTACAGAGCAGCTTATTTATATAAACAATAGTAGTGTTTCTGAAGCAAACACACCAGTTTTACCAGTGCAGGGCAACTCTGCATTATATTTTTATTACTTTACAACTATTTCATTTTTTGATGTTACTGGTCCTTTAAGCACTAATTACAATATGCCATTGATATTTAGTAGTGTGGCATTTAGTGTTTTCTGTTTACAATATATTCATCATATATATGTATATAATTGGGTGCAACAGTGATACAGCTTTAATACTCCATTTGGCATTTTCGTTCAGCTTAACAGAACGCCAGCCCTTCTGTAATTTCATCTTTTTATATTTGAAAATAAGGGGGAATAGTAACTGTTAAACATATTGTCAGTTAAACATATTGGAGTTGAGTATCCCACAAAGAGAACAATGTGTATGTACATTTGTATGTGAGTGTGACTGCAGTCTTGGAGAAGCCTCATCACAACTGTGGAAAAAGCATGTCCTCCTAAGGTTTTTTCCAATCTTCTCTTCCCACATTTCAGGGAAAATGAGGTTCCAGTGTTTTCTCTGACCGACCAGAAGGACTTTGCCCTTAAGATTACAGTCACTAACTTTCCATCAGAGCCCAGGAATCCAATGGTGGATGGAGATGATGCTCATGAAGCCCAGCTGAGTGCAGTCTTTGCAGATACCCTGTCTTACTCTGGTGTGCGCCAAGCCACTGACGGCTCAGGCACATCTCCGGTATTGTGACTTGATGCTTTCCCACAATGCATTATGTCATTATGATTTTTCTATAGCACATTAGAGGAGTACTTAAAGGAGAACTAAACCCTAACAATTAATGTGGCTAAAAATGCCATATTTTATATACTGAACCAATTGCACCATCCTAATGTTTCAGCTTCTCAATAGCAGCAATGATCCAGGACTTCAAACGTGTCACAGGAGGTAACCATCTTGGAAAGTGTCTGCGACACTCCCACCCCCCCATGCTCAGTGGGCTCTGAGCAGCTGTTGAGAAGCTAAGCTTAGGGGTTGTTGCAAATTATAAAGAAAATAATTAGGTTGGTCTGTAATATAAGATGATGCTACAGGGCTGATTATTACATTCTGATGGCAGTTGCACTAGTTTCTGTACTGCCATGTAATAAGTATCTGTATTAATTACTTATCAGCCTCATCAGACATTTCTATTTTACAGTATATTGTGAGTGGGTCCCTAAGACAGCAGCACAGAGCATGTGCAGTGAATCAGCAGAAAAGAAGATGTGGAGCTACTGGGGCATCTTTGGAGAAACATATCTTCCCTGCTAAAGGGCTGTGGTTGCCTTGGGCTGGTACAGAAGCCCAAAACATAATGTACAACATTTCTAGCTACTTCTTTAGTTAAGCTTTACTTCTCCTTTAAGGTTATTAATGATGCACGAATTGGTCAGCAATGGTTTCGAGCTAATTCATAGCTAATTCACATTAGTTCACTAACAGGTTTTCTGATATATTTTCTGATATTCATATAAACAGCCAGGGGGCAGCATTAAGCCTGATTTAGACCTCAGATTTTAGTATAATTTGGAACAGATCTTTTGAAGACAAATTCTAGTCCTGTTTATGGCAATAAGTGACTTATATTAAACAAATCTGCCAACATGCAGCCTATAGAAACATTTCTGAGACCAAACTAGATGGAGCAACAGTCCCATTGGCATTAAAGGAAATCTGACAAAAATCACAGATGTTGTAGAGCCTGCAGTGTCAATGAGGCCTCCCCAGGTTGCTCAACTTCCTGTGTTTCTTTCCATTCAGGACAAGGAAATAGTCTGCATTTCCAATGTGAATGGTTCGGAGGCGACATGTGAACTGGGAAATCCCATGAAGCGGGATGCTGAGGTATTTGCAGTTTATCTGCCTGCTATTCATTTCTTCTCTTATCGGTTAATCTTCTCTCATTCAGTATTATTGTTGTATTTTCTTCCTATAACTGGTAAAAAGAAGGGAAAACAAGAGATAGTCAGCATTATTCATGTATTAGTGTACAAAAACAACATTCTAATTGTGGGTTGCTAAATGATGAAGTGTAAAAACACATACATACTCTAAATGCAAAGGGCTGCTAAGCATTTATCCATTGTGAAGCTATACTAATACTATCTACCCCTCGTCATTCGTCAATGTCCACAATATATTTAATTGTCCCCATTGAAAAATATAAAGGTTTAATGCTCTTATTACTTATGCTTTCAACACATCCCTTTTCTCTGCTGTTGTCATCAAACAGTAATCAGTTCCCAATTCCCTGATTCAAATTACTGGCATGTTTATTGAGTAAAGTCTCAAAATCACAAGGGTTTTGCCTGATCAGAGCAATATCAGATTGCAGGTCACAAGCACAGTTTACATTGCAGTAAAGCTTTGGTAGGCAGGTTGCACAATGGCTGGATATGTTGGGTTGTATTAAAACTCTTGACAGCCAACAAACTTTGAGTAATGAAAACTTAATTTGTATTCCAGGCTCACACTATCTTTAGGGATTTTTTATAAGTACAAAGTGCAATTTTGGGTGCAAATGGGCATGTTTTACCCAGAAAGCAGCTTTTCCAGTATAATTGCGGCCAGGCAGGGTCAAACGGAATTGTGTATTATTCAGCAACAGAGGTTTGATGGACACAACGCCACTTACATCAACAGTACGGAGATGCAAGGAGCATGAAGGAGCTTTAATGAATAGCTTCAACACAAGCAAAGTGTGCCTCCATGGGCAGCATCATTTTCAGTTTAGTTCTGGTAAAGGCTCAAGCATTCCTAAGGAATAATTTTACACCTGGCAGCTCGCATTTTACAGATATTCCTTAAAATTAGACCCAGATAGTAAACTGTCATGCAGAGTTCAAATGTTGTGAATAAGTGACCAGCAGGGTTCCCCAAAATCTGCAAAATAAGTATCAGTGACACTCTGGAGGTGATATTCTCATAAGAACAGAATATTTCTGTGACATTAAAATGGTTCACGGTTTAAATATCAGTTATTTCCTCACCCAAGCTACCTTTATTAAATAGGGCTATGCTTGCATAGTTAGCTGTCATTCTAGCTATGTATTTATCTCTGCGTCTATTAACTGCCTTGTATTGCTTTGTTTGTGCAACCTCAATAGCTGGTTTCTATTCTACAGATCACTTTTTACCTGATTGTTAGCACCCCTGGAATTACTATAGAGACCACAGAGTTGGATGTGAAACTTGAACTGGCCACGTAAGATTTTAATAATTTATGTTATCTTGTTATATGTGTAATTATAAAGCTTTTAGCATTTTTTCATTAACAGTCAGGCTGTACACGTAGGGGGTTATTTATTAAGATGCGATTTTTTTTTTCGGCGTCTGTTTTGAAGCTAATAGCCAGAAAAAATTGTGGTAAAAAAGACTCGCAATTAATTATGCCCAGAATCTATTCCAAGTTTGAATCCGAAAATAATCCATCTAAAACCTGCCAAATGTATGTAAAAGCTAATGGCAGATGTCTCCTTAACCATTTGAAGTATTTTAACCCGTATAAAATGTTCCGAGTTTTCGGGGTTTGATGCTGGGTTTTCCACAAAAACCAACATTGTTCATGGTTGTCAGGCAGCAAACATGAAAAATAGTTTTTTCCTGCGACAATCCGAAAAAGTTGCAGTTTTTCCCCTTTTTTTTATTGATAAATAAGGGCAAATTATGGATTCTAGTTTGGTCTTAGATAGTCAATGTTCCACAGTGCCTATCAAAATAAGATTAAGTGTCAGGAATGTAAAAATCAGTGGCCTTATTAATGACAAGATGCTAGTGCTACATCATTACCAGGTACAAAATTACCCCCCCCCCCAAAGTGCTCATTCAAAAAGCACTTGCGTCTGGGGCATGCTAGTTCTCTGCATCTTTGTGTCATAGGCCAGACTGTAAGTATTGGTCTCCTTTACACCCTCTGCCTTGTGCCATAACATGTGTTGAACTAAACTTAACTAAAATGACATGCGGTTGGAGAGAGGATGTCTGAATGCCAGGAAATGTGCCCTTAGTTACTTGACTGTTTTCAACAATGAACTGAAGATTTCATGATGATTAAAACTATTTCCTTATATATATCTTTTAAAAACAGTATTGTAGACTATTCAATAAAAGTGGGGCCTCACACATAACGTGTTTTACTCCAGTACCCATTAATAGTTGGAGGGTCACAAGAGAACCCTTTATTAACAACCTTTTCCTCAATAATCTTAGTTACTTGACTAGGAGGAATACAGAATTATTCATATAAACTGCATATTGTATTCATACATTCATGTCATTATGCAGAAGCCTAATAGAGCTGTGAGAGTAAATGGAGTCTAAACATTTAATGCAGAGGGAGTTTCAAATCTAATTGAACTCACATGCTCTAATTAAACTGCCACTTACTTCTATGGATTAGCATTAGCAGTCAGTGCAGGCTGCTGTATGGATCCAGTACTGCCCAGATCAGCCCATGGAGAACTTGATATATTTCCCTGCCTGATTGTGTGCGAGTTTATTAGCAATTCAGTCATTTTCTCAGACTCACAGTCACATCACCAGACAGTCCTGCATTAATTCAAAGCACACAAGGTCCAATGCAGATAAATTCTGATAATGTCATTTCTGTGAGATCCATGGAAGCTTGTCTTTATCCGGGCAAACTATTTCCAAGCTACATAGGGCAGATATGGGAAAGAGCTGGCATACTATTGATTTATTATTATTATTAGACTTAACAATCCAAAAATATAGTTAAATGAATATTGACCATCAAAGGGAATTAGACAAACCAAATTACAGAGGAAAATAATTAGGTTATATCTTTACTACATGAAAAGCAGAAGCTAAAATACAAAATTATAACATATTAAGTATCTCTCCATATGTAAACAAGGCTGAGAATGGCCATCATCATTGGATGTGCCCCAGTGCAAAAGATCCTTTACCATATACTTGCTTTTCTATAAATTGTTGTAGCTCTATATTGTGTTCAGAATTTATCATACCATTATATTACTATGTAATAATACTATGGAGAAAACCCAGCAAGCCATGTATGTACATGTGCCTTTGTCATTGTAGAATAAGTGAGCAGATCAACTTGTCAGCAGTACAGGCCAGAGCCAAGGTGATCATTGAACTTCCATTGTCTGTGTCTGGGTAAGTCCTTCATGTGGGAAACAGTATTTCTGTAATAACCCATGCAATTTGCACGTTCATAGCTGGAATAAAGAAAATATTTGGTACTAATTAAAGGGATAGTGGCACATTCAAATTTTAATAAGAGTGTGTGGCTAAGACTCTAATGGATGTGCTCCTTTGCCTGCCGTCAATTCACCCTTTTCCAACATGGCTTGAAGTTGAGCAGCTTCCTGGTTTACGTTGTGCTGTTGTGTTGGGGCAATGTTTTTATAGGCTGGGGCACTGTTTATATTTGTCCTCCAGTCTATCAGAACATTGTCCATCCACAAATGAGCCTTCACTCAACAAGTTGTTCAACTTCCAGCTGTACGAGAACTCAGTGTGTGCTATTGGCACATTACATTACATTACAAAAGTGACATGATGCGCATGCGTTGAAGTCACGTAAACTGCCTAAGCATTACGTCACTTCTATTAGATCAATGCCCACCATGTACCCACTACCCTCTTCCCCCCTTCCATTGGATTTAATGAAGAAGAATTGGCGGCTGCGGGGAAGCAGATTTTTTTTATTAATAAAAATCTTATTTACAATATAGAGGGCCGCCTCCCTAAAGCTGATACCCCAGCCACAAGCCTATATAGTAAATACACCCCTTCTACTGGAGCTGGGGAGGCAGGGGGAATTTTCAGTAGAAAAGAATAGCAGTGCTAAAGTTTATGTAGGTATAGTGGCACATATCTGCTAAAAGCTGGAACATCCTCCACTCTCTTACGCCAACAATGTCCACGGTCAATATAGAGGATGCTCTCTATCACCCTCCCCGCTAAACTACTGTCTAGACTATACCAGAACATCATGGTAATGGTCAAACCTCCCATTTAATAGAGCCTACTTCCTATGGATACAGGCTATTCCGGAACCTCAACCATGAGATGTGGGAGGAGGCAATAGAAACAGCCTACAGCTTCTTAATCTTGATAAGGGACAGACTTATACAATATAAGATTCCCCATCAAGTTTACATAACTCCTCTTAAGCTAAAATTGGGAAAAGTCAAGACGATCTGTGCCCCCAATGTAAACTTCCAGGTGCTGATTTTATACACATAATCTGGTCCTGTCCCCTGGTCCAGTAATTCTGGACCAAAGTAATGGAGACCCTAGCCACTAAACTGGGCACTCCACAGATAGTCAACCCGGTGGTATGCTCACTTGGAGTGATTGATGATCTAATACCAACCAACTCTGCTAGAACTCGGGTTACGCTCCCTTATGTTCTACGCAAAAAAAAACAGTGATTATGCACTGGATGGGGAATACCACTCCTACCATACCCTTCTGGAGGCAGCTGATGGAGGGAGTTCTTCCATTAAAAATTCAACAAAGTTTGGGGTGCCTGGTGTGACCCATGGAACACATATAACCTACTTTTATTTGCTTTAAATCCTCAACTCTACACAGGCACGAACAACTGTTATTAACAATGTCAGCGATTGACATGACACTGTATCTGTACCAACACAAATTGTAACTATTATATCAATCACAACTGTAAAATGTCTATTATTTTTGGTTTTGGGTTGTTTTATTTGTGGTTTAAACAATAAAAATGTTACCTTTAAAAAAAATAAAAAACAAGCTGGAATATTCTTGTTTCTTAAGCTACAAAATTGTCTTTTGCACAGTGCAAAATAGACCTGGGTGTATGCAGGACTGTATATAATGATTGGCTGGCATCTCTAAGGTTGTATCTGAGTGTCTTTGGCAATTTTTGTTGCAGGGGGGCGACTCCAAACAGACTGTATTATAGCGGGAAAGTGAGAGGTGAATCCGCAATGCGAACAGAGGAAGATGTGGGCAGCCCAATAAATATTGAAGTGACAGTAGGTTTATACATTATTTTGTATACAATAAAACCCCCACTTTATGTTTTTCAGGGGACCAAAAAAATGTGTAAAATCCAGGAAAATGTAAAATCAGTGAAATGCATTACATATTGGTGGGACAACAAAAAACTGTGTAAAATAAGGGAACACTTTTACTGTATGTAGCATTTCCATGCATCTTATCCACACACTTTGGTTTTTTTTAAAAAAATATTTTTATTTGTAAAGTTATTCACTGTCATTGCCATTACGGTAAATAAACTTCAATTACACTATGTAAATTATTTGAATCTTGTTTCCTTTGGTCTGGGAATTCATAATTGTTGTGAGTAGGCAGGAGCCATTTTGTTGACACCGTTATTAAGGTAAGCCTTGCATCATCTCAGAATCTTGTTTGTGCACCAGAATGGGGGACCTGATGTTCATCCCCATGCCCTGGCTACACAATTAAATGATGAGGAGACAGGGGTAATGTGGGGAGAGCAGTGACATCTAGGAATTGCTGAATGGAAATTGAAAGTAATTGCCTGCCCTGCCTCTATTCCTAAGGCATAGAGGATGGGCAGGTAATATTTGATTGACAGCTGATATTTTTAAATACGTTTACAATGGTTATGAATGCTTTAATAAAAAAGAAGAATTTGGATTTCATGTTTAAATTGAAAACGACTTTTATTATACAAATTTTTATGTCTGGGTGACAGGTCCACTTTAAGTTGACAGAAGCTACTGACAGATATGATCCTCATTAGGTTTTAAGTTAAACATTGCTTAATATGCTTGAGTAGCGGGGAGTTTATCCCCATTAGACAACATTTAACAGTTCCATATGTTGTGATAACATTCTGTACCTTTTTATTTAGCTAAATATGAGAAATCAGTAGTCAACCTCTGGTGGAAGTGAAGGATACTTATCATGTCATGGAATATCATGTGTAGGTTAATATTGTAACAACAATAAAATCAAACTTAAAACCAAAGGAGAAAAAAAGGAAATAGACAATAACTCAAAACTAATGTAACTAAACTGCTGGAGTCTTAACTGCCTAGGATGAATTAGAATTCCGCTTATCTATAATGGGGGTCCATAGCATTATAGTGTGAGTAGGTAGGGAGGGTACCATTAAATCTATATATAATCCATGGATGCCAAATCTTTAAAACCCTTTGGAGATTATCTGTTGCAATCCCAGTTAGCTTCTCGTTAGTGAAGATCCAATCAATCTTCTTTTTGAACATAGCAACGTTTATAGTGGAGGATCTCCAGGATTTGGCAATGGTCTGTCTTGCCGCTAGAAATATGTAATTTAAAAGTTCGACCTTCATTTTAGAGACCTTTTCAGGTGGGATTTCCAGTAAAGCTTCGTAGGGAAACTTTTGTACGTTTAGATTTAATACTGATTTTGTATGCCCATAGCCATACAAAAAACATAAAACTAAGTCTGATTTACATAATCTCTCTAATCTACTCTAATATATGCACCACTGTAATTCCATTGTGGGCAGCAAAAATGTATTTTAATTTGAAATGCTTTTTTAAGGAAGCTATCTCTCCTTCTGCTTAAAACAAATGGACATACTGTTCATGTGGGTACAATGTTGTGACTTAGAGTTCCTACCTTGGAAGCATTGTATTCAACTTTTCCTGTGTTTTGTTTGCATTTGTTTCTCAGGTCTCTAACAGGGGGAAATCCTTACGTACACTGGGTTCTGCCTTCCTGAACCTCATGTGGCCACATGAAATGATGAATGGGAAGTGGCTTCTGTACCCCATGGCAATCCAACTTAAGGAAAAGGAGCAGTCTAATCGCAGCATGGACTGCACCCCAATTAAAGCCATCAATCCCCTAAAACTGGTAGGCAAGACTCCTTTATAGGCTTCAAATTCTACAGAATAGTTGAAAACAGGGAACAACACCTAACTAATCTCTCTCTAATTCCCACTACTTGGTTCCTTCATGCTCAGAACACAGTTGCAGGAGCTGCAGATACAATGCAAAGGGATCAAACACCAAATTCAGCTAGTCGATGGTCTCTAACTTACCCAGAAAAGAAAAAGGACGTCATTCTGGTAAAGAATGTTCTTTTTGGATTTGTATGTGTCGAGTGAGATGTAGTAGAATCATGGCCTATGTATATTCATTTGCCGAGCAGAAAAAAGGCATTTATGTTCTGTATTTGTCTTTACTATGATGCCTCAGTTGACTGTTTTCTTCCAAGTCCCAAAGGGGGAGAAGAGTATGTATTAAAAGGCATGATACTAGCATATAACATGGGAAAAGATTGGGATATTGTGAGACACTTTATATTAGAGGATCCTTGGTGTTTGTATGTCCCTTCTCAAATATAGCTCTTTGTGTATTTCTCGTAAATGCCAACAGTGACTTATGCCAATGCCACAATATATTACATGTTCAGAATTTAAAAGTTCAGTGTTGGTGTATGTAGTTGGTGTTTGTTGGGCAAGTAGCACTTTCTGCCAACCAAGAACACCGGCCACTATGTAATTAATTAGTGCATTCTGAAGAAAATTAAATATATATCCTACTTATAAACAGGGTATATTGAAATTATATATATATTTATTCATTAAGAACAGACAAATTCTATGTTTGAGTTTAAAAGGAAACATGAGAAGTAAAATTAGCAGAAAGCTTTTAAGAAAATATCTTTTGCCTTCAACTGTGCTGGAAGTTGCTTTTTTGTGGGATCTGAAATGCAGGTACACAAGCAGCCCTCATTAAATCCCCTCACTTAGCATTCATTTAGTACTAAGTATACATGACATAGATGTTAAATTGCAACAGCTCCTCTGTCTGTACAGTGGGACATATTGCACTTGATTTGCTAAAGAATATGGTGAATAGATTCACTTGCAATCTCTGTGCTTTAAATTAATACATTTCACCCAAGGATTTGATTTTGGTGATTATTTCACTCCAGATGGGAAACTTTGCCAATGGTAGGTGACAATGAAATGTAGATGTCTATGAAAAATGTGTCAGGGCATAAGGAGTTGTGCATTAAACTTTGTGTCTCCATTGTGTTTCAGGATTGCTCGCGAGGTACTGCTCGTTGTGTTGTCTTCCAATGCCCACTCTACAGCTTTGACCAGCAGGTGGTGCTAAAAGTTCATGGTCGGCTCTGGAACAGCAGTTTATTGGAGGTAAAATCCCTGTAGGGCTTGTTTTTTCTTACTGTTTTATGCATCTTTTTCTGGCACTTTGATGGTTACATTAAGTGGCAGATTTATTAAAAAATTGCTAACACAATGAAATTCAATTTTAAGTGCCAAGGACAAAACTTCCAGTAGTCATGTAAGAGAGAATTGTATTAATACAGTTACTATTCAATCAAATACAATATACATACAATTTGTTCCCATTTTTCCTTTGTCTATTGTGTCTAATTATAACAACCATGATTATGACACCTGTTCGAATCAATGAGTTGAGTGAATCAAAAGTGAAATATCATTTTACTCATTAAAACCAATGATTGAAGCAGGAGAGAGCTTTGATACATAAGCTGATTTAACTGTTTGAATGCAGCAAAACTGTTGCAGAAATTTCAACTGAAATTAAAACAATAATTTGAAGAAACATTGATGGGAAAAGTTGGGTGGGAAAAGTTAATGGTTATGATTCTGAGAATCCAATCTGATCTTTTATGGCTGCATACACCCCTGTTCTAAAATAGCCTGTTATTTAGATTACTGCGTAAATGAAACCAGAAACACTAAAAGGTGTCTGCCAGTTAATAGCCGAGCCATATGAAGTCCCGGTCACATAAGCAGATGTTACTGGGCCCCACAGCAAATTAATTTTAGGGCCCCCAAAACATCCAGAGGTTGTCCAGAGGTTGTCCTATACCTTTCGGGTTCTCCTGCAGCCTTAGGGTCTCAGATTGAACCAATGGTTACCAGTCTCTTCATTGAGGCTTATAACCTTTTATCTAATGGAAACAAAAGTAGGAAACTCACAGGAGCTTACACGTGGCAAAGTTGTCCTAGTGTACTGACCAGTAAAAACATATCAGCAATTAGATTTCATTAGTTTACTCTTGCACGCCTTTGTGCTCTTACACTTCATGTAGATAATGTAAAAGAATAAGCAGCACCATTAGACTACCAGCAAATATAAGGGCAATGGCACATGGGCATTTTGTTGCCCGCGCTGAATCTCACCCAAACTTCCCTTTCTACTGGCATTAATGTGTATGCTTCACCTGTGCTTCATATAGAGGCAACTTTTTGGGCTACTATGTAATGTATATGCATATGGTAAAAGAAAAGCAAAAGAAAAGTTATAGATATGATTAAGGAAGAAATGGAATAGAGGAGATTATAGAATGGAATCAAGAAGGTTATTTAGTGTTGGACAACAGTAAGAGAAATGTGGATTCAGAATGGGAGAAAAAATGTAAAAATCTCAAAGAACTGAGGAGGGCAGACAGAGAGGGAAGTAATATGCAGAGTAAGGAAAGAAAGGGGAGAAGAAATACTGGGGTGTGAAGATGAATTAAGGCTTGATGATCAAATGAGAACAGAACAGACTAGGAGAAGGAGATCAGGTTACGATCGCTAGTTTTGCACTATTGGGAAAGTTGGAATTTTCATAGTATTAAATCTTGCCCATTGTATGAATCTTTTCTAAAGACTTTGCAGCTGTGAGAACCTTAATTATCAGCGGCAGTGGTGTAAATAGAGTGCGCCTGGCCCCCCTGCAAAAAATCTTCAGAAGGGCTTGACGCACTAAGCAATCCCCATCCTCCCACCCACCTGCCTTCACCCATGTCCCCTCTGCCCCGCACATAGCCCACACCCACCCACCCAGACTTTTGTCCCAGGTAAGAGAGTGGCTGAGGAGGAGGGTTTTTTTTAATTAGCTATAGAGAAAGCAGTTCCCACAGTCCAGGCCCCCCTGTTCCCTGGGCCCCCTGCAACTGCTGGGTCTGATTCCTCTATAGTTAGATTGTTTGCTATACCTTTGTGGAAACGATGTTCATTGTACAGTGTCCATGAGCCACACAGTGACTGAGTTAAAGCCTGCTACACCATAAGTAAAATTACATATAATCAGTTTTTACTGTTTTTATTCTATTTGTCTCAATATCTGGTAAGATCATATTAATGTAGGCAAGCCCAACTCTGCAGATATGAACATGAAACATTCTTGCTTTTTACCTTGTGCCCTCTGTTGCCATGTTTTCTTCTCCAGGAATACCCATCTGTTAGTTCCTTGGAAGTGGTTGTCAGAGCAAACATTACTGTAAAGTCCTCTATCAAGAACCTGGTTCTGAGAGATGCCACCACACAGGTATCAGTGAATCTCTCTCTTTATGTTCTCTTTAATTGCCTCCCACCTTTCCTGTTTTGAAGTTGGTAACCTGATTCAACAATATGTATATCTTTATTTTCTGCCCACGTGCACAGTTACTTGGCATCTGAAAAAATACGACTCGTCCCCCTCTGAAGCTCTTTCCAATTTGCCTTAGTGGGGAAAGAAATGAATGACGCACAAGTTAGCTAATGCAGGCAATGATGTATCCATGGGAGAAGTTGCAGGTCTCTGTGCTCCATTTTGGGCTACTTGTAGCAATTTGCACAGAGTATATTTATTTTTTTAGACAAAATTAAGGTTATAACTAACCTGCATAAGTTAATAACCTCACATTGAGGATGCTGAATCTCATCTGCTGCCCAGATCCCCCTTCAAGAATGACACATCCCGGAGGGTTTCAGTTGTTCTGCATCTACATATAGTCTTCATTAAACAAAAATAACCCCCTCCTAGTTATTAATGAACAGATTCAATAAAGCAGATCCATTAGAGAAGCCATCATTCCATCATGCCCCAAAGTCTTGTTCACGTTTATTTTGCTAACATGTTTAAATACCATGTTTTGGGTCAGCACATGTTAGGGTAAACCTTCTGAATTACTACAGTGTGAATCCTGCAGCATGAGCTTCTCTGTAGTATTTTGGGCAACATATATAATCATGCACATTTGTTTTTTTTCAGAGTTTCCTGTAACCAAAATATATCCGTTAGGGCAAACGTTTAGGTTTTTGACATGGATATTAATAGATATTAGCCATTTAATCCATATAAACAGATAGACCTATTTTTGGACAGCTACGTATAGCACCCAGGATCTCCCTGTGTGACCTAAGCCTCAACATAAATCACAGTTTCATTTCATATTTATTACTATTTTGTTTTCTTTAAGATAAATGTGATGCTGTATTCAGACTATGGAGTGGCTGCTCTTGGAGGCATTCCCTGGTGGATTATCCTTATTGCAGTGCTGGCTGGAATACTGCTGCTCGCTCTTCTTGTTTTCATCTTATGGAAGGTAATGTTTGGATTTTCAGTAATACACTATTGCTAGGCTACCGTATAGATTTATTTTCTGTCTTCCATGCAGTATTTGATCTATTCCACATGCCTTTGGTTATGGTTTCAGCCTTCCACAGTCTCTAATACTCTATTTATTGGTGCCTAACCTTTTAGTATTTATATTTGCATATTTATTGCCTCTTTAGTTTGTCCTTAAATTTGGGGGGTGGGGGGTGGCCTGCTTTAAATCTTTAGTTACTATTCTATCTGTTTCCCATGTTCTCTTCCCCATTACCAGTTTGCACATTGTTTCTCACTGTCTGGTCCACTGATATTTGCCTCAAACTTGTTTTTATTCTTGTATCTCCCTCTTTATACCACTTAAAGGAGACGTCATGAAGAACAAACCTTTGCTTTAGGCAAGTACAGTACAGGAGAGAAATAAACAGGATGGATAAGGACTAGGGGTTTTAGACAGGTAAAAGAAATAATTTAAAGGAACAGTAACACTGAAAACTAAAAGTGTGTTAATGGAATGACAATATAATATTCTGTTGCCTTGCACTGATAAAACTGGTGTGTTTGTGTCAGAAACTCTGCTATAGTTTATATAAACAAGCTGCTGTGTAGCCATGGGCAGCCATTCAAGCACAGGATACACAGTAGATAACATGTATGTTCTGAGGAATTCCATTGTATGCTACAGAGCTTATATGTGATCTGCTGTGTATCCTGTGCCTTTTCTCCTTTTCCGCTTGAATGTCTGCCCCCATGGCAACACATCAGCTTCTTTATATAAACTATAGTAGAGTTTCTGAAGCAACCACACCAGTTTTACCAGTGCAGCACAACATTACATCTTCTTTACTTTTTATTTTGTTGGTGTTACTGTTCATTCAAATATCTTGAGCCAAGAATTTGAATTTTAAAATGAGGAAAATTAGTAAGATGTAAAGATTTAGTTTAAAGATTTTAAATCTTCTGCAGTCCTGGGAAGCAGTTGTACAGACAACAAATTTTAGCATTTTTAAGAAAGGTTCGGTTGCCTTTTAGTACGTGAAACAATATATGATTTCTGCCGCTATTGCTCACAGAACAATGCTAATGTTGTGACTGGCCTAAAGAAGGAACTTTTCTTTTGATTTTATTCTTTCCAGCAAAATATCTGTTTCTGAATACATTTTAATCATTCATTAAGCTTGTATCTATGTATCTATTTGTGTTTTACAAGCTAGACGTGGCATGCATACGTAGCACAAATTCACAACTTTTCTCGACTTCCAGTGTGGTTTCTTCAAGAGGAGCAATGCACAAGCCAAGTATACTACAAACTACTACCAGGCTCAGCTGGGGGTACAGCCTTCCGAGGCAGGCAGGCAGAGGTTGAGGCCTAGCTGGTAACAGCAGCACGCGTGTGTTTTAAGCTGCATACTAATAGACTCATGTTTTTATTAAAGAAGTATTACAAGATTAACTCACCTTTAAGTTAATTTCCAGTGGCCGATTAAGTAGTGCCTTTTCTGCGCTGGATAGATTTATTCCGCATGGATAAGAATACAGGGAGGAGTCTTTTTCAAATTTGAATAAACTTGAGTGCATTCATATTTATAAAAAAAAACTCCAATATAAAAAACTTGATTGAATAAAAACATAAACATATTGTGTTTTATAAATCGATAACAATTAAGTTTTGAAAGCTCTAATTTGAAATTTTGAGAAAAAAAATACCCTTAAATTGTGGTAAAATGTGATTTTGAACATTGAGAAATCAGCCCTTTATCCCCACATGTGCATCTAGGGACAAGGATCCAGGGCTGCTTAACACTCAGGATTAGGGGCGACAAATTGGGCTCCTCTAGGCCACCATTCAGTAATGTAACTAACCCCAGCATGGGGCCCAGGTGCAGGTCGTGCTGCTGCCCCCTCCAGAAGTGATTTTCTCGGTGGATTCATGTACGAGCAAACCGCCGGTGAGCCCCGATGGACTGCCCTGGTGCAGTCCCACCCCCAGCACCCCAGTAGTCCCAATGCCGCCACTGCTTATCGGCCACCTTCCCTATACCCCATCCCCTTCCCGTGTTTATCTGGTTCTGGAGCACTAGGGATTGCCGTGCAAGATATTTATTTCTGCCACCCTAGACTCAAGTTTTTGTGAGTGACCGTACCACAAATCCAGGCCTGTGAACACTATTACATAGGGTAGAGTATACGTAGAACTTCTTCTTTTTTTTTTTTTACTTAAATATGTACGTTTTACCTGCCTTCATAGTACTTCGACCTCTTTCCACCTTGTACATTAAAAATGTACTTTTTAAAGGATAAATAAGTAAAACTTTAAAATAGGTGAATACATAATTGATGAACATGTACAGTCATTATTTATTTATTTTTTTAATTTTGTTTTTATTCCAAGCTATTAAGTGATACTTTTACTGTTAATATGAACAAATTTTGTTACAACATCACCACCTGCTGGTCATTTTCCCACCAGTCTGACCACCAAGTAGTCAAGGAATTTGTCAGGAGAAGACAGAGGCTGCTCTGATGTTCTTCTACTTAGGAAAGATTTGAGAAGGGTTTCAATTTTTTTCCTAAACAGAACATCAGAGCAGCCTCTTTCTTTCTCAACAACTTCTTTCTTGACTACTTGGTGGTCAGAATGGTGGGAAACTGACCAGTAGGTGGCGCGGTGGTAACAAAATTAGTTCATATTAACAGTACACGTATCCCTTAATATCTTGTAATAAAACATAAATTAATAATGAATGTAAATTACAAAAGTGCTTAGAATACCACTCTCGTCAATTCTATATTCACTTGTTTAAAGGTTTACTTATCCTGTTGTTGCACAGGTTCCGTTCTCTAACTAACCCCCTGCACTGGTGCTCTATCTGCAGAGTTGTGCAGTGAGGTAAGTACTCATGCCACATCTGGTGTCTATCTCCCCAGCAGCAATTGCTGACCAGTAGCATGCATAGTAGAATTCTGAATGCCAGGGAGACAGACACCAGCTTGATGCACCTGTAGACGGCAGCTAATAACCCTGTTGTGCAACTCTGCAGTTAGAATCTGGTACAGAAACTTTACTACCTGGCACATTTTATTCATTTTCTTGTCTACATAATGTTAGAAGTTAATTTGAAGGTGAATGGGACTACTCCTTAAGTGGTTTTGCTTAACCCAATATGATTGGTTGCACGCGTTATATTGCATGGTCAGAATAAAGGACAAGAACATGACTAAGGCCTGTTACCTAAATGGCATTCATTAACGGCAAAGTGGAAGGGAGGCATGTTTATGTTCTGAGTTTGTTGCTGTGTTCCAATATTAATAGAAAAAAGTTTATTTTGTATATCAATAGAATGTGTGAACTAAAAACCTACAATATAAAAACAACTGATCAAACTGTAAAACTAAAGAGATAATTGTTTATTGTTTGATATGCAATATTAATCTGTGTGTTTAGATTCTAGCTGCAATGCCTGAAAGGAAATGTAAACTCTCAAAAGACATTTAACCATGCTCATATAATGAATTTGAAACAGCAGTGTCACCTGCTGGTCATATTGACCAACTAGGTACAATCGGCTGAAAATGTATTTCCTAAGAAAAGAAATGTCTTGCGCTGTTGCTCTGTGCTCTGCAGGGCCGGGCCGTGCTGCTTAGGCGCCCAAGGCAAGCCGGCGTAGGAGGTACGTGCCTGGCGCCCCCCCAGCTTTGCGCCCTAGGCACGTGCCTACTCTGCCTACCCCTAGTTCTGGCCCTGGTGCTCTGCTATCCCAAGATTTGGTTACATAAAAACCAGGTGTACTGCCAAACAGAGCCTCATATTGGCTTCCAGTTCACATGGGGTCTAACAAACAGCCAATCACAGACCTTATTTTGTACCTCCCCCCCCCCCGAGAAAATGTTTCATACTTGTGTTGCTCCCCAACTCTGTTTACATTTGAATGTGGCTGATGGTGGTAAAAAAAGGTTTGGGACCCTTGCCTTAAGACTTCTTTATTTCATTTCCACATCTTCCTTACATTTCTTATCTCTTCCTAGTGTGGCTTTTTCAAGAGGAGACGCCTCCAAGAAGAGAAGCTGCCGCAGCACCATGCCGTGAAGATCCCAATGGAAGCGAGACCAATGATGTGGGAGGAGAAGACAGGGACCATTAAAAAAAAGGACTGGGTGACAAACTGGAGTGAAGATGGCACAGTGCAGAACTCCTCTTAACCTTCTCTGTGTTTCCCCCCTCCACAGACTCTGATCTTTTCAATAAACTGTGTGGCAAGAAGGCTAAATCCGTCTGATTATGCGGGTGTTTCTTATATTTTATTCTAATGCTATTTTGAATAGAAAGACGTTACTGTAATCGGAAACGTTTCATCCTCAGCCTGCACTCTGACGCTTAACCCCTTCTGCTTCAGGGGGTCACTGCTGTGGCATCAGCACATTACAGGCGTTGGAGTGAATTCACTTCTGAGCTTTAAGCCCATATCATCTTTTATTAAACTTCATTAAAACTGAAAGCACTGCGGCCTATTCAAGATGGCACCCCGTGGTCCTTTTCACTTTCTTGACATTTCAAATATGGCTCCAGTAGAACTATTAAGTGCAGTGGCTAACAATAAATGGAGGGGAAACAATTCAAAGGTGAAGTCAGAGAACCGAAATAAATGCAAGCTGCTTATATTTTGATATCGACCAAGGAATTTCAAATATATCTGTGTTTCAGAGCATTTACCTGAATATCACTTGGACTCCTACACGAGGAAGTCGTCTAAACCTTGACAGCCATGGTGCTGAATTAAGAATTCAGTGAGTCATGTTTGTTCCTGCTACAGTGACCTGGAGCTTTGTGACTGAGCTTGATCACCGATAACTGGCAGTTGTAAAGCAAGAACTTGCATAATGGAGAGCCTCCAGGACACTTTTGTAGATGAGGAAATGTATATATATTGCTGGAAGATGCACCACCTTACTTTTCAATCCGCACACAAACTGCATGTGGGGCTTCTCTTTGTGCCTTCTGTTAGTTGCTGTTTAAGAACGATGGGAAGTTCATTCCCAGTTATGGACTGCTTTCTCACTGTATTTGTCCCATGCTTCTCTCTCTATAAAACTGCTTGCCTTGGTGATTGACCACTTTCAAGAACTTAAAAAACATCTCAATGCAATGTTCCCTCAATGAGCAAACAGTGGCCTTGTTTCCTAAGAAAGTGCATTTATTTATAATGATTTTTTTTGTTTCTTCTGCAATAAAGGCACCAGAGCCTCTATTTTAATTATTGTAAAGGCTATCATTATTGAATAAATGTGAACAACTGTACTTGCATCCAAAAAACACCTTTAATGTGCACATGCACACGATATATGCAAGCTCCATAGGTTCAAAGGGCTTCCTCATTAAGCAGGATCAAACACAAAGGCTGGTTATACTGTGTGGGGTTGAATAATGTCGGAGGTGGGGTTGGGACAAAGATAGGCTGCTACTAAACGTTGAGGGTCTGGTACAAAATACTTCCTATGCACCACTGAAAACAGGACAATCTTGCTCCCTAAAGGTGGCCATAGACCTAGAGATCCACTCGTTTGACGATGTCACCAAACGAGCGGATCTCTGCCCGATATGCCCAAATTAAAGTGGGCGGTATGGGGCTGATCCAATCGTGGGTCCTAGGGCCCGTCAGATGGCCCCACACATGGGCTAATAAGCTGCTGACTCTGTTTGTCAGCAGCTTTTATCAGCCCATGTATGGGGGCCTTTAGCCTAGTGATTATACAGATTTTATTGGTTAGATCACACAGTCCCCTCTACTTTCCAAGTGCTGGAAGTGATTGTAGTGAGATATTTTAATGAGACATGGGGAGAGGTAACAGTGAGAAATTCTGTGGAATCCTGGTATGCAAAGGACTAAGAAACAGTTATTTATATAAGAAACTTGTCTGGTAAATGGGCACCATGGGTTAATGGAACTGGATGAGAAATTTGATGGCACTGTTATTATTGAAAGAATAGCATATTTGGGCGGTACCATGCTTCATATGGGATTATGTCTGTATGATAAGCATGCTATGGAATCTTGCATAAAGGAAGGATCTACTGACTTTAACAACAAATTTGTAATTATAAAACCCAGGAAATATTGAGCATAATATTATCTCATTTAGGGATTTAATTAATCAAAATCTGCAAAGTTCTCACTATTTTCTAAAAACTACTTATACCAAATCTGCAATTGTTTTATTTCGTTTCTTGCTTCAGGCACACACCTTACAATGAAATGTAAAAATCCATTTTACCTATTATGGGATGAACTGTGTGTTGTGTCGTTCCATTACTACGTTGCTATGGACGTGGAATGCTGACAACACGTTAAGGGGGAGACTTGTTACCCTAAGAAATAATTGCAATCCTATTTTATCAAAATAAACATTGCTTACACTATATAAATTATTTAAATGTATGCACTTGCATGCAATTTGTTTATGTCTGGGTGACACAACCCCTTTTCTAAAAATGAATAATAATAAACTACTAATAGTAACAATAGAATGATTTTCAGTGCATGTGCCATCATTGTTATAGTCTGTTTGTCTGATATTCAGTTTAATGACCCCCAGCCTGTTTCTGATTGCTGCCTCCCTAGAACTGTGGCTGAAATTTGGATTCTGCTTGATCCCCGTAACATGGTGACATGGACTTTGCCTGTTCAATAATTCCCAGTCTGTCACTTCCTGATGGCTCTCACAGGGAATCAGCAACAATCAGATTGGATGTAGATTTAGTATGATGAGATGAGGAAATACACTTTAACTATCTGTAAATGTCTTAATTATTTATGGATATAAATAAATTTATGGATATTTTCTACGTTCACTTAAATGTGAATGTATTTATTTTTTTCTGTGGCACTGTCATCATTTTATCCTGTCCCTAACTTGTCTCTGTTTTTTTCCATGCTACGAGAATTTCTCCATAAAATAAGGAGGATTAGAAAAAACTAGGATGTAGGGGTAAGCAGTAGAGCAGGTCTGATCTGCCCTGCAAGTCCAGCCCATACACAACCCGCCCATTGCAACTTGGCATGTCTTGAGGGAATCCTCCACCCCGGTGGGTCAACACCCCCTCCAGTCTGACGCTGCACTTATCTCAGTTTCACTGTAAACAGGTGATTGATTGTGATGAGTTACTAGACACGGGCACTGGTTATTACATTCCATTTTGTACCTAAGACAAATATCCAATACACGCCCCGACTTTACCTTGACAAATGTAGACAGTTGAGTGTTGAAAAGGTCTTTTAGATCCCCTTTTTCAGCTTGCAGTTTTCCCCAGAATAAGAATGGAAGATCTTAATAATAGCCACCATGGAGCTTTCAAAGGAGAAGGAAAGGTTGAAACTAAGTAAGCCTTATCAGAAAGGTCCATCTAAATATACCAGTAAAACCCCAAAGTAGTGCTGCTCTGAGTCCCCTGTCAAAAGAAAAACTGCATTTCTTTCTTTGTATTGTGTACTCATGGGCTTCTGTATCAGACTTCCTGCCTTCAGCTTAAACCTCATTGCCCTGGGCAAGAGCATGCTCAGTTTGCTCCTCTCCCCCCACCCCTCCCTTCTCTACTGTAATCTGCGCCCAGAGCAGGGAGAGACTCAGGCAGGAAGTGATGTCACACCACATTAATACTGCAGCTCCTATTCTAAACAAACAGAGAGTTTCTAGAGCTGTTTACTTAGGTATGGTAAAACATTCTACAGAATAAATATAGAATTCTAGCTTGCATTATTGCAGCTAATCTATTGGCAATAAAATGCCTCCGTAGCTTTCCTTCTCCTTCAAGTTCTCTTAGGTCCTGTCTGAAAGGAAGAGGGGAATTCATGAATAATAAGATGAATCTATTTATGGAAAACTAAGCAGCTTCCCTCCTTAATGAAAAAACGCCGGTGCTAATCACATGCGGCGATTCGTTTTCCGAAGTCGCCCAAAGTTTCCTCGTGAGGTGACTTCGGAAAATGAACCACCACATGTGATTAGAGCAGACGTTTTTAGCCGGCGCAGAGTGAGGGAGGGTGTTTGGAGAGATTGGTCGCCGCAAAGACGAGGCGATTAGTCGCCAGGCGACCAAATTTACCCAAAATGTCCAGTGTGGCCTTACCCTAACTGTCTGGTGTCATGGATTAACTTTTTTTACAGTGCTGATATTATTGAGATCTGATTTAAACATTACTATACTGTATATAAGACGCTAGTACGTTCTATATTCACTTCCCTTGATATTCTTAAGGTCCCCCCCCACAGGCCCTGTTTGCCAAATAGAACTATTTAAATATTGCAGCCAATCAGCAGTGAATGCTGCCCATTGGTCACTGTCATTCCCCAATCATAGCAGACAGCACAGTGTTGGGACAAAGTCTCAGATAGAGGTTTGAAGTTGTACCATTGAGGAAGTGTAAAGTTATCCTGGCAAGTGGTCTCATGATGGAGGAAGCCCAGAATGCAAATAGGGTAGCCTAATCCTTTTAAGAAATAAACCCTGTTTTGCAGTCTTGGTTGGTGAAAGAGACAGCATAGTGGTGGAGGATTGAATGTGACTCTGTATAATGCCCAGAATAGTAAAGTTCCCAGAGACCCTGAAGAGAATATTCAGCCAAAGCAAATTAAAGACGTGTCTTCAGAGAGAAATTACTTGGTTCCAAAAGTCTTGGCCAAGATGGAACTCTTAGAAGATAGCAAATCATCGCTCCAAAGCTGGACAATACTCCCCCTTAACCCATCCATCCAATAATTCTCTGTTCTCTATGGTTTTCTCCCATATGAATCTTCACCTAAAAGCAAATGTTACATTTCACTCTCAGTAGAAAGGTAACAAAATGACAGAATGTATCTGAGTCGGCAGAATTTAGGCATCAGTAAAAAGAAATTACCTGGCATCTCCAGACAACGTAGTGGTACTATCAGACTTCATTGTATTATCCATCCCCAGCTGAAGTGCCAGATCCACTCACCAGCCAAACCAAACCTGCACTGCCTGCAAGGCTCACACTGCTCCAATCCTCTTTGTACAAATTTACTCTTGGCTTTCTGTAAATCAATAAGCACGTAACTCAATTTCCTCCTGCCTGGTAATTAGGACTTTGTGAGCTTAATGGTGGATTAATGTACAAAAACAAGATAATTTTTACATGCACAAAGCTACTCTGAAATCATTGGTCTCCAGGATTAACTCCATGTTAAACACAGTTCTGTATTCAGTAAAGAAAGTTTGCCGTACTGTCATATAGATTTACTGGTGCTGCATAACTCCCAACATTTGAAAAATGTGAAGAGGGACAAAAACATCTGACATACTTAGCGCATCAAAATGGTTACACCCCCTAATTACCATGTCCATTTTACTAAATTTGGCAGGTTATGAAAGTTTGAGCACATTTAGGTCATGTTTAGTTGTAAAAGTTTTGATAATGAAAATGAATTGCCTTTTAAGCTGCTAGACTCTCCCAAGAGACTTGTTTATCTTAAAAAGATACAATTGTATCTTTGCTTATCTTAAATTGTTACAAATGCATCTAAGTGCAGCTGCTCCATGTTCTGGACTCTTTGCCAAAAATACTCTTATTTTAATTAAGTTTCAGAAACTTTGTATCTTTTTTCTGGCATCAAAGAGAAATCTAGGATATTTTAGTACGAAACTGAGAGCTGAACTGTCAAAATCAGGACTTCTGCACAGAGGTATGGTGGTGGGTGGATAAAGTCAAGTTTATTGCGTTAGTACTCAGTACCTAGGAACTGGTTTGTTGAGTGGGCAGGTAGGGGGTATTGCATAGGATACAGTAACATGGAAACACTTAATTTAGTAGAAGTGAACATAACATAACTATGCGTTGCTGCCTATAGTTTCATGCTTGCTGGAGCAGTGTACACTAGCCATGTGGTGGAACAACTGGGATTATAGATATGAATACGCCTGTACTATGAAGTTTAGTTTGTATAGTGAGAAACTCAAACTTATTGGTCTCTTGTAACAAAACCGTTCTTTAGTTGAACCAGATGAATCATTCCTGGGACAAGAAGTCTGTAGAACTAGTTATTTGCAAATCCTTTTTTGTTAAAAAAACATTCTGGTCTCTCTCTTGTTCCTCAGATTATACTCGTAATCATTCCTTATGAAGAGGTGATGAGAGGGGTGTGTTTTATCCCTTTTGTAATCACTTGTGTGCAGAGGGGGTAGGTTTCAATGATCTTCTCTTTAAGATTCTTTGCAGAGTGCTCTTATCCAACTGCATTGAGTGTGCTTTCAATGGCCAATTAGTAGAACATAAAAAGAGCTCTCCTGAAGTAGTATAGCCTCTTCACAGCCTTCTTCCTTATAGTTCTACTGGTGTCTCTCCAGCTAAGATCTTTAGTAATATTCATTCTCAGCTGTCAGCCTGGGGAACAGGCAGTAAATAACATGTCAAAGCATAAACACACATACGAGCGTCCGCAAAAGATTTTCCAATGGGGGGTTAAGTCATCAGTCAGAAGGGACCTGTTTTTTAGACTAAGTCTGTATACAGGTACTAAGGTAATGCCAGGTGCGTAGGAAATACAGATTTCATTCCCTTTACGTACAGGAAAAAAACAAAATAATTCCATTTACAGTGGAAAACAGTGGCTCCGCCATGGCAAAACTATTTGTAAATACACAGATATAGATACCATGTGTGCTTATGTCATTAAGGCTGGGCAAGTAGCAGTGGCGTGATGATTCTCTTTTTAAAAGGGTTACAGGGTGGATCACTGGCATCTCTTTTCCATATCCTTATTGGCTTTCTTTGTTTATTTCTTATCAGCTGTTTTGCTGATTTTCTTTTTGTCCCCTCTGACTGGTGATTCTTGCAAATGCAAAGCCCAAAAATGCCGGCAAACTACCTGGAGATTCGGGGAGATTTAATTGCCTGGCAACTAATCGCCTCTTCTTTGGGGTGACTAATCTCCCCAAACTGATTCCCCGTGTCTTCCGTCTGCTTGTGAGTGAGGGGGTAGAAAAGAGTGCAAGGATTGGGGGATCAGGTAAGTTATGTCTGTACCATTCCTCCTTAAAAAGGAACATCCACTAACCTGGTTATCTCCACTATGTCTTCATTGAATCTACCTGCTGTCTGCAGAGCTGGAAAGGTCTTCTACTGTCAGCCAGATCCTGACTATATGACGGCAACTTTCCTATTAGCTTGTGGCCAATGCTGCGAGTGCCATATTTGCTATTATTATTGTGTATAAAATACTTAAGGGCAGATTTACCAAGGGTCATATTTCGAATCCGAATTTTCAAGTTTTTTTTTATGGCCAAAACGGTCAAATTCGACTAGGGTATTATTAAAATTCGATGCGAGTTTTTAAAACATTTCTAATTCGATTTTTGAAATTTATCATACACTGGCCCTTTAAGAACTCAAATTCGATTATTCGCCATCTAAAACCTGCAGAATTGTTGTTTTAGCCTATGGAAGACGTCCTGGGATCAATTTGGAGTTGTTTGCAGCCTTCCTGACATTCAAGGTTTTGCGCAGAAAAAAATCGAATCGAGTTTGAAAAATTCGAATCGAATTCAATTCAAATTCGATTCAAATTCGATTTGAGTTTGCAGGTCTATCCCATTCACCCGACTTTTTGAAAAAAATTAGATTTTTTTTATCCAAAGTTAACTTGGAGTTTCATGACCTGTATAAAAACACTATGCCTTTGGCCTCGTGTTTTTATATGGTCATGAAACTCCTCGGTAATTTATAATATTCTTATATTTTACAAGAGGGGGTACTTTATTCACTATATATTATGGCAGTTCAGGCTAAATTACCTGCTAGGTCCAGGGTGATTGCTGCAGGTAAGCGTGTTGCTGTGTCTCTCCTATGTTCAGTGTCAGTTTACTGTATCATTGTGGGAAAAGTATTACTAGAACCCTATTTTGGCCAATATTTTTAAAGTTTTTATTTAGCAATTGCCAATTCAGTGAGTTGCATATAGCAAAGATACATAGCAAAGAGGCATACACAGGAACTAGGTCATCTACTATTCCAAGTAGGCACGCTTCGGGAATTTTGGCCAATATTTAGTTAGATAAGGAGTAACACTGTGGTTAGCAGTGTAAGAAAGTAATTTATTCATCCATTTAATTCAGTATCATTATTGCATCTTTTGCTATTTACTAAATTGTTTTGAAGAATTGCATTATTAGGCTTCTATTTCCAATCTAGGTTCTGTGTGGCCCTGCAAATGTTTTTTTTCCCATTGCTATACAGAATATAAAACGGTGTCCCTCTGGTATTAGAATATTTATATTGTTGCTGCAGTTTACAGCATTACAGTAATGCTTCCATTTCTCTGGATAGTAATAAAACATGTATAAGCTCATTTTAAGCACCACCATTCCTGAGGATTACATAGCACCTATGTTACAGGTAAGACAACGTTTTTCTGGTACCAGTGTATTAATTCCAAAATTCTTCCAGCTGTAGATTCCAGGAGTTTGTGTCACAATCCCAAAGTAATCAAGGAAAATATAAGTATGGAATAAACAGATTCAAAGGCAGTAATTTCAAACTGCAAGTGCTTTCTTTATTTAGCAGTGTAAACACCTATGTTACAACAGGTTGATTAAACTATAATATGTTTCTACTAATTTCTCAATTCTGGTGCTGTGCTGGGTACCATATTTAATTTAAACCAGTGCAGGGGCACTGAATAGCTATTTCATAGAGAAATACAACTATTTTGTCCAGTTGATGGTTTATGGACATGATCAGGCCTTGGAGAGTATTTTTTTGTCTACAAAAATAGCTGTGTGGGAGATGGTCATACTTGGATTGTTGCATTCGTTTATTATTTGGTGAGTACCATCTCTAGTAAACCAGATGTTGTTTGATAAACATTGTTTCAGTTTATCACTGACTATGGAAAATTTCTAACTGACTGGAACCACTAATATAGTAATATATTTACATGGCAGGTATCAATACAATTGACTTCTAGATTAAATTATTATTATTAACATTATTAACATGTATTTATGTAGTGCCAACAATTGAGCTATACAGTGTATTTTACTACTATGTTTGAAAATGTGCTTCTGGTGGTATAATCCTTAATATCAAGGAAATATTTTATATTACATTATAGCCACATACATAAATACTGCAGTTATTTATATGCACATGTTAAGGTAAATGGTGCATCATTAGTTCCATGTTATTATGCAGTTTTTCATATATTCTTTTAGAATTTCTGCAATAATCATTACAGTTCAGGCATTGTGCGCATTTCAGCGGTTTAATCATACCTCCCAACATTTTGTAAATAAAAAGAGCGACAACATTTTTTGACCACGCCCATTTTTGTGGCCACAAAAACAAATTTACAAAATTTGGCAGGTTATGAAAGTTTGAACATATTTCTGTGTTTTTTTCAGTTATTACAGTTTTGCTAATGAAGGTGAATTGCCCTTTAAGCTGTGAGTCTAACTTTTCCCAAGGGACCTCCTTATCTAAATTGTTAGAATTTGCTTATCTCAATTTTGTTATAAAGTATCTTAGCTGCACCTGTGGCTGTTCTGGGCTCTCTGCCAAAAGCCAATTAAGTTAGAAACTTTGTTTCTGGCTGTTCAGATAAAGTTGGAACTTTTCAGTACAAACGTCAGACTGTGGGTTGAGCTGTCAAAAGCAAGACTGTCCCGCTGAAAACAGGATAGTTGGGAGGTATGGTTTGATTAATATTTGAGTTCTTTTCAGCGACATTGCTCTATATTGATATATGAGCAATGCAAATGTTGGTAGAACATAACCAAGCTTCTTATGAAGAGATGTACTGGTTCTAGTACTTCTCAGCCACATGTTTCCACTATGCAGTTTTGTACAGGTAATGTAAGGCTGCTTTTTCACTGCTGACGTTTGTACTCTGTAAATTATGACATGAGGGCTTCTTATGTGTAATGAAAGAGGGGCTCATGACTTTCTGCTTATATTCTAAGCACTTATTAGAAAAATGTGCCCTCTCATCTGACTGCTTGGGTATTAACCCATGAGTGAATGCTGACATCATGTATAGCCAGGAAAGGAAAATCCCGGTAAGTTGAATTTTCCCTTTTTTTGTTGTTGTTGCTTGAAGTTAATAACACTGATTTGTTTTGTGATTAAAACAATAGACAAAAAGTATGTTTAGTACAAACACTGAAAAGTCAACAGTTTCAGCAGTTTTCTGTAAAATGAAAGTTGTTGTTTCTGGCATTCCATGACATTTACTCTTGGGTTTCTGCCAACCTTTGAACCAAATCCTGGACTGAGCAATCCCTACATAGAATTAAGCAGCAATTTATTCATTATACTTTTTTTATTTGGCTCAGTACAGCAAGTATCAAAGCTCTCAATATTACTGTACCTGACTTTTTAAAATATATGAATATTTGCTCCATTTTGCTCAGGATCTAGTTATCTTCAGCAGCCAGTCAGCAGGAAGCCTTTACTGGTCTCCGTCAACAATTGATTTGTTGCTATGGGTTAGTAGTCATGTAAAGCTGCAAATCCTTCAGTCTCTTTAAATTCTATACATTTTGGACAGTACTGGGATTACCCTAAAATCTGGATATTCATTTCTTCTTAGTCACCAGATTTCTAATGCTAATGCAGAAATTCTTTTACAAGCACTTTGCACTCACCGCTTGGCTAAGTCAGTAGCTCTCGGCTCTGCGGATAAAACAAATGCTGTAAGCAGAAAGAACAAATGGTGAACTAATTGAGAGAAAACATTATGTTCATATTTATGGCTACAGCTACACCCCCGGTAGGCATGTGGTCTGTTCCTGAATAAATGTGCGCGCAACAGATTGTGTGTGGTTATTACCTCCAAACGTAGCTGGAGGGTTGTTGCAAAGTGGAAAGTTAAACCTGTTCTGGACTGTAATGGAATTTTCGTCTTTTATTCCATCTACCACCCTGCAAACAAAAATATCACCAGAGATATTTAAGATGTCTATGCACAACTTAGCCCAGAGAACTTCCTACCTTGGGCTCAGCTCTGTAGGTCTGGCATAGAGTACATATGAGATGCCCAGTTCTCTTGCACTAGACCTGCTGGGTGTGTCATTTCTTTAGCAGAGCGCTGAGGGCTACAATGGGAAAACCATGATGGAAAGGAGCTCAGATGAGGGGATTTACAGGGCGTGAGGGACACACTAAACTTTGGTGACTCTTGTTTTTTGTCATGAATGAGAATGTTGAATCCCAAATTCTTGTTGAGTATAGACTTCACTCTAAGAAAGAAAACCACTTGGTAATCCCATGAAAACAAAGTCTTGCCCAACAATACTGCCTGGCTCACTGCTACCACTCTGGGCCTTAATTATCAAAATTCAGATTTGTGTCATTTTAGAGGTTTTATATACTTTGAATAAACTCACATTTTTAAGAAAAACAAATGTCACCTTATAGTCAACAGTCCCCATTAACTTCAATGTAACCTCTCAAGCTTATAGATTCCAGAGTTTAATATTAAAGTTTTTCCTGTTCCTTTCACTTAGTAAATATCAGAAATGTGTGTTTATTTAAAAAAAATATTATTCACAGTTAGAATTTTTAGCGGAAAACATTTAGATCACAGAAAAAAAGAGATAGTTCATAAACTACTCCCCTAGATGCACATTTATCAGAAATCAAAGTTGTGTAATCTTAGAGGTTTTCAAATAAACTCATATTTTAAAAAAAATTTGAATATAAAAAAAACCTCTATGGAATAAAACCATGGAAAATAACTTGATTACTTCAAATTTGTAAGTTTACAAGCTCAGAAAAATTGCTTAAATTAAACCCAGCACCATTCCCATTGACTTCTACACAAGCTTGGCAGCTTTTAGAGGCAGAATTTTTAAATTGAAGTTTTTGATGCTTAACAAATCTCTAAAATAAGGTTTTAGTTTAGAAAGAGTTTTAGTTTAGAAAAACTTGCATCTTTGTCCCTTAATGTTGCTGTGAATGTTGCAGGGCAGTTCTGCTCTCTTTCATATTTCTATGCACAGTGCAAATTAAATCAGTAGCTTGCTAATAATAAAAATGTACCCAAGAACTGTAACTTTCTAAGTATTTATTCTGAATCTGTCGTCTTTTTAATTCAGCAATAAGCAGACGCGTTCTGTAACCCTATCACGTTCCATTGTAACACACAAATACACTGTTTGATTAATTAAGTGCCTGATAAACATTACAATTTGACAGTATTGCCACGTTCCTGCGGATTCGGAATAATATATATCTAATGGTTTACAAGGTTAATAAATGCCTTCCAAATTTGCTGTGACTGTGATCTACTTTCCCAGAGATGGTGGCTAAGAAAAAAACGAAGGAAATTGGATAGAAGACAAAAGGAAGGGAGAAGAGAAGGGAGGGGAAATACTTTAATAGAAAGAAAATTGGATATATGAAAACTGTGAGAAGGAAAACTTTAAAAAAGAAAAAAGACAAATCATTGGGCACACAGAAAGGAAGAGAAAAGGAAAAGTGGAGAGAGAGAGAGAAAAATAAATGAATAAATAAATAAAAAATAATTAAGCCCCCATAACCTTATTGCCTCCTACAACTTTAGTCTTTTACCACTAAAGCTGATATAACATCTTCTTGGGTTCAGATAACAGATGCTGAGGAACTATAATTTTTAAAACTAGTTCCTGCAGTGGGTTACTGATGAGTCAAATTAAATAAATTGACCATGTATTTTATTCAGAAAGTTTCCTTATTTATCAATCCTGACTGGATTCCTGTTCACTTTCAGTGAGTGACAGTTTCTTCTTTAGTCCAGGCAGGATTTTGAACAGGTCTCAATTGGGATTAACAATAGGCCCTGACATTCCAAGTACACAGAGGCCCAAACAGCCCCCGCCAGCCCAATAAATAGTGACTAGTCTATGGCAACTTACAGCAGCCCCTCTGGCATTTGCCTAAACCCAGAGATCGCCAGTCCGGGCCTGAAAATAAGTACCCACAAAACTGTGATGGGTCAAAAGGAAAGCTACAATATACAAAAAAAATATACTATTTTCTCATTTTGTATCCACCATGGTAGCTCTTTCACTGTATTGTGAGGACCACAGTCACTGCCATGTCTTTGTTTATATAAACTGTATAACGCAACAACGGCTCCCACCTGATTAGTGTCAATGTCATTGTTCACGGTCTGCACTTACTCCAGCATGCGCTGTTTGAGAGGTTTCAGGATCCCATGGATACGGATATAATCTCGAAGATCCCGGGTGCGACTATGATAGAGGAAGTGCCTGGCATAAAGGTGCTGGATTATTGGTGTCAAGTTTCCAAAGACCAGGGTGTGTATCAGTGCTACAAATAAAAAGATCCAGTACTGAGAGGGTGACCTGGAACCCCGTGTTTATTATTACACCATACTCACTGGTTTTTAGTGATGAACAAAAAATATGTATTTATTTATTATTTATGGATTTATTTATTGTCCATCACTAAAGACCTGTGAGTGTGGTGTAATATGATTTTATAATCATTTTATAATCTCCAGAGAATTATTTTTGAACTAACACTTATTTTCTGGATTGTAGAAGCACAGCTAAGGCATTAAATCTTATCTGCACAAGGGTTCTGAGCAGGAAATGTGAAGCCCATGGAGTGTCTCAACATTAAATTCAGCAAATGTGTTTTCACTACAGATCTCACCCAAAGTGACCTCTGATAGAACCCCATGCTAAATAAAGAGAAAAGCAGGTATGGTCTTTCTCCCCCCAAAAATAATGTTCTTTTTTCACTTAGGTAGGACTGATGCATGGACACTGCCTTGGCGGGGCGCATCAGCTGATGCATACTTTGTACAAACTTTGTGTCACGTTCGGCACCCTATATCCAGAACCCAAGCTAAGCTCCCTGGTCTCGGCTCTCACTTCTGCCTTTAACCACCGCCTTTCACCTCGGGAGGAGCCCTCGGCTAATCGGATGCCGCCAGGTCTTAACAGAGAGAGGAGCAAAGCTAACAGTTCTGGACTAGCAAAGGGGCACGATCGTCTCACCAGGATACTGAAGGAAGAACACCACCAGAAACGGGCAGGCCGGGCCAGCACAAGCAGTTAGAATAGTCAGACAGGCATGGTTTCAGGATTGGAGATATCAACGTAGTTTCAGACAGGCAAGGTCAGGATTGGAGAGGTCAGAGTAGTAAGCAGACAGGCAAGGGTCAAACACAGTAGATCAAACAGGAATACAGATAGATAGACCACACTGCCCACTAGGCCACCAGGGTAAGGCTTCCTTACACTTTGAAACTAAAAGTGTCTTTTTTTTACTAAATGTTACCATTAAGTTGTGCAAAAATTAGTTTCTATTGGGGGCTGGAGTGCTGGGGTTAAGTTGTGTAGTATGTACAGTATATCAAGCCGCACCTTGTGCCCCCAATTAGAAGGGATGAGCTGCATTTTAGTGTGTTGTTTTCATGATTCTAATATATATATATATATATATATATATATATATATATATATATATATATATATATATATATATATATATACTTTCTCCAATGAGTATCCGCACTCCAAGGCTGCTGTTGATGGCGGGGTGCACGGTGATTATATGTACAGTATGTATCAATTACCAATGGACCAGCACTCCCTTTTCTTAAAACATAATATTCTTTATTGTTGTCTTGGTGTCAAACCGACGTTTCGGTCCACCTTAGGACCTTTTTTTAAGGAAGATACAAAAACTTTTTAAAAAACAAAAAAAAAATAAAAAAAAAGTGCTCAATCGCAAACCAATCAGTGCCCTCTTTCAATTAACATTTCAATGTGAATCATGTGTTACAATTAAATGTCAAGTAAATCATGTGTTATAATTAAATCTCAAGTGTGTATGTATATATATAAAAGATGCAATTGCTTTTTTATATATATACATACATATACATAAAGCCTTGCTGCAAAACAGAACAACTTTTCAACCCCTACATTGTAGTATCCGTATTTCCAAACCCATTATCCACCACAAAACAGTTGCTTTGAGAGCTCATGATGTGAAACTCTAAACACCTTCATGGAATCCTCAAATATGGGTAACGGGGCACCATTTCTAAATGAGAGCGGCCGTGAGTATTAGTACTGCACAGTTGCTTTGATTTTGTTCATCTATGTGGGCAAACCTCATGTGATCTGACAACACGCCAATGACTGGATTGGCAAAAGATTGTCTCCTGTGTGATTAACTCTAATCTACCTAATTAAAGAAGAGAAGTTAAAAACAGATACTTTATCTCTTCCTTGTAGCCATTTCTGCTTGGACTGAACTTCAGCTTGGTATGCATGTTTGTGTACAGGAACACCATCTGCTGTCCCCAAGGGAAAGGAAATATAAGAGAAGTCCAGGACTTATTAAAATCTTAAAATAGGTGGAGCCTTAAGTAACTAATTAATCATTAACATAGCTGTAGAAGAGATATGATGTCTTATAGCTGACCTACTGATGAAAACATTAGGTTTTATTGTTTCCTTTGGTAAATACCTACAGTGGCTTATTAATGAATACAAGCACACAAGAAAAGTTTTAGCCCTGTGGGGTCCAAGGTGACAATAACACAGGCAGTTTAACTGGGGGCAATAAAGCCTCATTAAGCAGTCAAGTGATGCAGGAAGTTTACATTGGTCCTATTTCTAATGGAGTAGAGTAGAGGCTTTTAAAGCCTGAAGCTCACACTTGTGTTCTGATGTATAATAATATTCCATCTAGAATAAAGGAAAGAGTTCTGTCAAAACTGTCAACTTTGTCAATTCATTTTTGCAAAGTTAAATAAACGTTTATTACAACATAAAGTCCAGATCATTGATGCGTGCAGAACTCCTATGTATCCATATATAACATGTTATTTTGATTGGGACCATCTGTCTACCTGGCAGAACCTTTAATTTGTGATGATAAAAGTAGAATCTGAGACATAAAAGGGGGAAACAAATCACTATAAAGCTATAGAGCAAATCCACAGGCAGAGCTGCCAGCAGGTCCAGCAGGAACCATGTCCTGAGATAATGGAAAACAATGAGTCGAGGAGAGAAAACCACCTTCCCGAACTGACTGACAAACATTGTATATATATTATATATTGCTAAATCTGTCAATTAATGGAAAGTTAGTGAAAATTAGACCTGTGTACATGGTTGCTAATATAATCTCACATTTCTAAAGATGAGAAATATGGTTCGGAAATTTCCCAGAAAGGGGAATTGATGAAGCGTCTGAGGTGGTTTATATTGCTGGTGGCTCTTCCAGTTCAGGAAATATCTCTCTTGGAAATCTGAGCTGCAAAGCCTAATTAGGGAAAAATGTTGTCAGGTTGTGTTGACTCAGTTAATTAACAATGGTCTCAGAAAAATACTCTAGGACTGGGATCCCCAACCTTTTGAACCCGTGAGCAACATTCAGAAGTAAAAGGATATGGGGAGCAACACTAGCATGAAAAATGTTCTTGGGGTGCCGAGTAAGTGCTGTGATTGGCCATTTGGTAGCCCCCATGTGGATTGTCAACAAACATTGAGACTCTGTTTAGCAGTACAACCAAAACTTGCCTCCAAGCCTGGAATTCAAAAATAATCACCTGTTTTGAGGCCACTGGGAGCAACATCCAAGGGGTTAGAAAGCAACATGTTGCTCACGATCTACTGGTTGTGGATCACTGCTCTAGGACCTGGGATCATGTACAGTACACTGAACTCTTTACAATTTATTGCAGGAACAACAATCAGAGCGTGCAATATGTGCTTTGTGTAGTTGATTAACTAGTTAAGCAATCAGAACTGTTGAGTTGTAGCAGGTAACCTACAGACTAAAGATCCAACCTCTTATGCCATTAGTTAGCTAGAATAAAGAGGATTTCCACAATAAGGTCACATGCAATGGATGGGCTCTGTGGAATGGTTTTACCCTCCTCTTTGCTGTTGCTGAAGCAGACGCTATATGGGACAGTTATGGCTACATACAGTGTGACTAGATGAATTAAGCAGTCCCAGCATGCCTTAAAGGTGCCATAGTACAGAAAAATGAGAGGAGACTTTTGCACAGAAACCACCTTGCACTCTGGAACTTGAAGCTTGTCACCAAAAAACCCCTGTGAACCAGTAAAAAGGTACATTTTAAGGCATTGGGTCTGGAATCAGTCCATATTAAATCATGCAAATCTCTGCCGAAAGGGTTTCCTTTACTGGAACAGTATCTCTTGCACTTTGCCAAAAAAAAGAATTTGCAAAACACATTAAAGTCTGTGGATGACAGTTTTGTTGTAGCAAAATTTTGCCTACTCCAACATATTTTTTGTAGGAAAATATATTAGTCTATTGGCGACTTTTGTCTCTACAGAAAATTTTTTGTCTACCGCATGACAATTTAGTCTACCATTTTTGGCGCTGTTTCGTGAAACTCAGAAACTCGCAGTGAAACCATACATGTGGAAGAAAATTGCTCATCTCTATAGTAGTAATGATTCAGGCCTTCAACGTTGTTACATGATTTTCCCATCTTGGATTTTGTTAGTTGTGTCTGCGACACGCACATGCTCAGTGGGCTTTGAGCTTTGAGAAGCTAAGCTTAGGGGTCGTCACAATTCATCAAGCAGAAAATAAGGTTGTCCTGTCATATACAGGGCTGATTATTACATTTGAATGCTAATTGTGCAGAGCTGCCATGTACCAAATATCTCATTTACAAATCATCGTTAAATTGTGACATTTATATGCATGTGCAGTGAACCAGCAGAAAAGAAGATGGGGAGCTACTGGGGCATCTTTGGAGACACACATCTTTACTGCTAAAGGGCTGTGGTTGCCTTGGGCTGGAATAGAAGCCCAAACATAATGTACAACATTTCTAGCTACTTCTTTAGTTAAGCTAAAACAGCTGTAATTATCAGTGCATATTTTTATGAAATACCTTTAATTATTATTACAAAATGTATATACAAAGACGTCTGTCGTAGCAGAGATACCAAATGTTTAGGTGAATGAACTGTATAAAAATGATGATTTCATACAAATAAATCTATGTGCCCTTGTGTAGTCCTCTGGACCATAAGAGTCACTTTGGAACTGCATCCAAGCTGGATAGAAATGCTATACCGCAACATTCCAAACATTACCTATGGTCCCTACGGTATGTTCTATCTATATCTGAAAATTCAACTAATACAAATTTTACTTTGGTCCTGTTCTGTCTCTGGACTTGACCAGAAAGGTGGGACAGAATGGTCCTGCTCCACCTACGATCTGCTTTAAATCCGGCTGTACATTCTTAATCCCCAGTGCTCTCTGTCAAGACAAGAATCCATAAAAATGCATTAGATCGTCCAAAATCTAGACTACACACTCTAATCCCTAAATGGCTATGGCACAGTGCAAATCAACACAACCTTGATGAACCCCAACTGATTGATATTACCAGCCCAGTCTCATTAAACACACAAAAGATTTTTTTTCTTACCTGTTTCCTTGCAGCTTCCTGAACCTGTTTGACCTTTGGTGTCTGTGATGTCTTTGAAGGAGGTGAGAAAAAGTACCACTTCCCCCTTTTCGTTCTTGATTGGCACAACATCCAGTAGGCACCAAAAGTAAAAATTTGTTAAAACAAGAAAATATGATTTACTTTTTATATTATTCAACTGGAGAACAACAGGCAGGATGTGGCCTTTAAAAAATCTTTGGCCCAAGCCTGTTTATGTCCTCTATATACCAATCCATGTGTGATATCATCCCTTTAATATCATTTAGCCCACAAATATCTGGTTTATCATCAGATAACCAGCCTACAACATGAAAAACATATGATACAGTATCTGCAGGACACATTAAATCACTCTAAGTAGTTATTCTGCAGATGCGCTGGATTCCAACATTCTAATTTTTGGAAGAGAACCCATTGAATGTCTGTAATGGAACATCCTCAGGATCAGTGAACCATATTATTGAACTACATATATTATAGTGTGCTGCCTACATATTGGATATCACTGGGTTCATCATTTACAGTAAAATAACTGTCCTAATTTCTTCCTTTTGATTTCTCTTTTTTATGAGCCCATCCATTACTTGCATGGGAACTGGCCATTATTCAGAGAGATGTGGCATTAGTAGTAGGGCCCTCCAGGCATTTTTAAAAGCATAACACCTTACCTAACATCTACTAAAATCCATTAAAAATAGGAAAACACTATACAATCTTTTCCATATTCAATAAGAACCCAAATTCCTCTCAGTTCACACGGATAAAATCAAGCTTCTCCCCACTGTTGGCTTACTTCCCAAGTTATCTAGTTTGCTGAGTTTGTTACCCATTGCCACCTTCCATATAAATAACACATTAATGTTCTCCTGGGGAAGGGGGAGAGCTAAAGATTGTCATTATTGCTGCATGCGGCCTTCGCTGGCGCTGCTGGTTATACAGGAGGAGGACAGAACATGTAGAGCTAAATGAGTCTCTGCTGTGTGGAAACTGCTGAGAAATCCTCACTTCCAGATCTTGATTACATTGCGCTGCCTTTATTCCAAATAGACTCGACGTTCACTTGCCAAGGTCCAGCATCATTGCCAGCACTTGCACATATAATATACAGTGATTAAACTGTGCTTGTATTATTTAGAGTTGAAGCTTTATAAAACCTATTGTGCACATTTTAGGCCAGTGGCCCCCCTCTACCGTGGTGAACTAAGAATTGCCAGTAAGACCACTACAAATATGTCCAATGATCACTCCATTAACTCCAGACTTGCCAGTAAAATGAAAGTATTACCTCACCAAGCTGAATACCGTATATACTCGAGAATAAGACGTCCCGAGTATAAGCCAAGGTGCCTAATTTTACCTCCAAAAACTGGTAAAGCTTATTGGCTCGAGTATAAGCCTAGGGTGAGAAATGCAGCAGCTTCTGGTAAGTTTCAATCAAAAAATTGAGGGTTTCTGCTCCCATTGGAGGTGCCGGCATCTCGTTTTTGGATGCCGGCGATCATTCTTGAATGCCGGTGAATATTCTTGGAGACTATATTCTGCCGATGACTATTCTTAGACGCCGGCGACCGTTTTTGCGCTTCACCTGAGTATAAGCCGAGGTAGAGTTTTTCTGCATATTTTGGGGGCTGAAAAACTCAGCTTATACTCGAGTATATACGGTACCACACGTTTCTTTTGACTGTGCTTGTCTCTCTCTCCTTCTTCCACCTCAGGGAAACTTCAATGAAAAAATTAAACATGGCCGCAGTGGCCACTCAGGACCTTCCCCCCCCCGTGGTCCTGCGGAGAAGCTATTTTCACCACTGACCCCTTTAATATTTTAGCCAGTGTAAGGTGGAGTGGCACCCTGCTCCTGTCAACAAGGCTGGGCTTAGGGACCAATGAGATGCAGGCATGGCAGGACGTCTGGAGCCCCAAAATGAGAAGAAACTGGAAAGAGGCACAGGGATATGCAACCTATTGCCACCCTCCAAATGGGACGTACAAAATCATTCTGCAGTGAGGTTATCTATAGAAACATGTCAGAGGGTTCTACCAGTACAGCAACTCATCAGTCAGGCTGAGGCTGTTGCATTGTAACATCATTAAAAAAGACTGTGATTTGCATAAGGAACAACATCATAAAACAGAGCCCCAAGCTTAATGAGCATGTGCGCTATTTTGTCCCACCTGACTCAAGTGGAGCACTCTGCAAACCTCTGCCCCATCCCGTCCTGCTCCTCCCAGATGTTGCCCCACCAAAACTTGAGCAGTCGTTATCTGCCATCAACAAAGAACAAAGTGCGAATTTATGATATGAGAAGAGTAATGTAACAAATAGGACTCATGAGTTCCATCAAACTGTGTCGCTATGGTATCTAAGAAGGTATTTTGTGGAGCAAGAAGACCTCTCATGGTTGGCATTCAGCTAAACTTTTATTGCTGAACTGAAAAACAAAACAGTGCCTTTCATTTATAGTATGAGGTATGGCAAAGTAAGAAGGTTCTAGACTGTTACTTAAATTAGAAACTTTATCAAAATATGTGTGTGTGTGTGTGTGTGTGTATATATATATATATATATATATATATACTGTATATACTGTTGTATCATTACATCATAGCAACTACTATTTTGCTTCTGTAACAACAAACCGACCAAAATGGCAACAATGTATGATAAAGCTAGGAGCTTGGTAGGAACGCTTCCACACATTACTGAAGAAACAGACCACTGGGCCACAATGCTTAGAGTCAAAACCTTATTTTTAAGCTTATTTATTTAGGTGTCCTGCATGATTGTAACTTTTCCTTCACACATTGATTTACTGCCTGTGTGCAGGAGTGGCAGCTAAGGGGAGGCGCAGACCTTGCCTCATGGAACAAATGCACTTGCCTGTTACATTGGGCCCTGTAGCATTACAGATAAAAACATCTTAGTACTACAGGTATATCACTTTATAGAAACTCTGTGGAGAAACTGAAGCAGAAGCTGACATATTTGGAAGTGAGGAATCTGAGCCTTACATTTGAGTATGAAGAATGTCTCATCTCAAGGCCCAGTTCAGACCATTCCCATGATAAGCCATCTAACTCAAGGCTTCATTGGTCCCAAGCTGGTATCACAGCCTCTCCAGTAATTGACAGTTTTTCCAAAGTATATATAGGCTTCATTCAGACTTACTGTTCATTGAGAAGAGACACTGCTATTGTAAGTAAATCGAGGGCCTTGGGTGCCATTGTGGTACTACAGGTTGTTGCTGTCTGCTCTATTTATACTCCATAAGGTTTATGTAATAGTATCCATGCCTGGGTGCATTATGAAAGAGCCTTTAGGGGTGGGTCACCTTTGCAGTAACTTTTAGTATATTATTGCATGTCCGAATATTAGTAACTTTGCAACTGGTCTTCATTTTTTAATTTTCTTTTATACTTTTTGCGTTATTTGCCTTTTTCTTCTAACTCTTTCCAGCTTTAAAACGAGGTCACTGACCCCATCCAAAATCAATGCTCGTTTAGGCTACAAATGTATTGTTATTGCTACTTTTTATTACTCATCTTTCTATTCAGGCTCTCTCTTATTCATATTAAAGTCTCTCATTCAAATCAATGCACGGTTGCTAGATTAAATTGGACCCTAGCAACCATATTGCTGAAAAGGAACGCCAGAGAGCTGCTAAAAAAAAAAACGTAATAACTAATAATATAAAAACGCAAATAATACAAAATGAAAACCAATTGCAAATTTTCTCAAGTTTGAGAACCCCATTGCACAAGAATATTTACTTGATTCTAACACTACAAGAATAGATATCAGTGATGGCATGAGACAATAAGAGTAAGCACACATGCCAACCCATCTTCTCAAAGTTACCTGCCCCAACCCTCTAACTAAATCTGCTGACACAAGATCCAGTTTCCCGTCCAGTGGAGCAGCAGAGGCACAAGGACATTGGCTCCTATAATGTGGCAATGGCCCTTCCATCAGGTCTCTCCCAGCTCCTTGTCTTCTTCTACCTCATCCCTCTGGCTCTGTGAGCTCTGCTGCCTTTTCTAAGCGGGTTGGGAGCAGATTTGCCTTTATTCCCAGCTTGAAGTTTCCCTAGTTACTCACGTGAATACCCTGTCTTGTCTTTGAAGGAACAATGCACAGGAAACATTAAGTAGGTGTAGCTTATATTATCCAGCAGATGGGGCTTATGCTGTATCAGAGTTAAGCCATTCAGAGAGGGAAGCAATTTATATTTTCCTAACAGCTGAAAATACTATTTGGTTTAAGCATTCGTATAATTCATCTGGATGGACTGAGCTGTAGTAATGACTACTCCCATATAATATAGTGATACATTTATTGTATCTTGCTATGTGGACAATAATAGAAATGTAAACACTGATGCGCTTTGTAATGTTCAAGTTACAACTCATAGGACTGGTTGTCTGTAATCACAACAGCTAGGTCTCTTCATTGGTGTCACAGACCCCATGACTTCCTAGGTGACCCCTCAAGGACTTGCACCCCCTACCTGTACTGCCTATGGGTTGAAGGATTGAGGGTAACATAATGGGGGTTATTTGTTAAAGTCCGAATGCTAAGAACTCAAATAGAGATTTATTATACCATGAGGATGTCTGAATCTGAAAATCCGTCATCTCAGTCCTGCCAAGGTTGTATATAAATCCCTATCCTATTTGGAAGTTTCTGTGGTCTGCACTGGAATTAGTCTGAAACTCCAACTATTTCTGCATTTTCAGGCAAAAATCGTTCGGAAAAACAATGAAAAAAATCGTATGATTAGGGAAGAAAAAGATTATGATTTTCACACAATTTTATTGAGTTTTTTTCCCTGATCCCATTAAACTGAGTTAAATAATAAATAAGGTCAAATAGTGGACTCTAATTTGGTTGGACTTTTTTAAAATAAAATATCAGAAAAATCTGGATTGTGATAAATGTGCAAAGGAGCGATAATTTGCTGGAAACCTTACACCACTGTTTCCATTCCATCAGGTCAGATTCTGACCTTAAGAAGTCTAAGAGTAAATTAAATATTAACATTTCTCATTGCATTTCTCATTCCTTAAATCCCAACTACGTACTCAAATCAGAAATCTGAATCCACAGAATGGGAGGATGCAATTTTAGCTGTAAGAACCCCACACAGTGTAATGCAGCTCCTCTCTCACCTTGTTTCTGTTTAAATTAATATATTCTGGGACTTGAAGTCCCCCTGCTCTTCAAAGAGTCTGTGCAACACCTGCTATTTGAAGCATACGGTCTTCTAATCCCAGAATCCATCACACTGGTGGCTTTTCAGAAAGCAGTGCAATCTACAGATGGAGGTGATGGTTCTGTAATTGTAGGGGTATAGATGATATACAATAACTGGCAGATACTGCATGTGCTTTTTTACATGGCAACAACAGGCTAAAAAAAAAAATGAAATAAAGTTAAATTAACATAATAAAACACAGACTGAGTGTCTGTCAATACACGGTTGTGTAGCCTTCTGCAATCAGAAGCTATTCACATGTCTCTTGCTACACACAGCACTGCCTTAAATTAAAATGAGAGTTTAATAGCAGATTCAGATGAACAACTCAACACCATTTGCAGACTGCCTGGTTCATTCTCTTTAGATCTCAATAGTGCAATATATTGAAACTTGGCCTCGGAGGGGTTAGCCATGATGGTTTCTCTCCAATACATTGTTTATACATTAGGAAGGAAAGGTAAATTATACTTAAAATAACAGAATCACCATTATTTAAGTGCTGCATTGTTTATCCACCATTCAACTTAGCCAAAAAGTCTATGCATACGTTAACTATATATATATAATACACAAAAGCCATGAATATCTTGTAAATCCTTATAAATGGTGACTCGTGATGTAATCAGTTATAAACGGTGAATAGTGATGTCATTTCTGTAACATGACTCACTAAAACTTGTGTATTATAATAAATAAAGTACCCCTTGTTGGAAAATAAAAGGATATTATAAGTAACCTTGGAGTTCTATGACCTGTATAAAAGCACTCGGCCTTTGACCTCATGCTTTTATATGGTCATGGAACTCCTCGGTGACTATAATATCCTTATATTTTACAATAAGGGGTACTTTATTCACTATATATGTGTGTGTGTATATATATGTGTGTTCCAATATTACAACAAAGATCCAAGCTCACAGGGCTTCTACAGGACTTCCTGGAGGTTTTTCCATAGTTTTGTGGATTTTTGGGAGAGTCTCAGATGGTCTGTGATCAGGGTCAGACTGGGTCATTTACTTCTTTGTTCTTGAGCTGCTGCAGCCTTGTGTTTGGGATCACTGTCCTACTAGATCAAGAACTACCCCCCCCCCAACCTTTATTTTCTCAGTAGTCTAATAAAACATGTTTCCTATACTTTGCACAGTGTCCCTGCTAATAAAATGCAGTGCAGGTCGGAACACCACTTGTCAATTTCTCCCATGTGCTGGGAGTAAAGACCAGTGCTTATTTTGCAAAAGCAATTCCAGATTTTACTATGGATATTGTTCTGTGGTTATGCTGCATAGTGGCCCGACAAGCGGAGACTGGAGCTTGCTTGCATTTGAGATCTCGCTTAATAGCTATTTAGGCTAGAACTCCACAGGCGACTTTCAATGCAATACTGTCCATCTGATGTGCTGAGACTGATTGCAGGCGTCATGTTGGATGCACTGAATCTAAGGTAATAGGAATGTTGGATGTGCTCGCTGCGTGCATCCGACATGACACAACTGTCGGATGAAGACGCAACATGCAGCGTTCGCATCCGACAGTCGCGTCAGATGCACGCAGTGACAAGATCCAACATTCCTATTACTTACCTTACTCTCCTTGATACAACTGAAAGCCCAGCTTGAAAGAAAGTTGGTTGAGATTTGGGGGTGAATATGTAGTTTCAGTCTTATATTTTCTTGATCTGATACCTGGAAAACCCCAGGTCATCAGCATTCTGGATAACAGGTCCTATACCTATACTCATTTCATAAGCCAAGGTGGGCCTGCCAAAAGTTATAACTAAAAGTGCGACAAATTGAAAAAGTTTAACAACCACTTCCTCAAGTAAACAAGTTGTTTACAAGCAGTGGTGAAAGTAGAGGAAGCAGACCCTGGGGTCACAACTGGTCCTTGACCATGGCTTTGGCTTCCTCTATAGCATAAAAATCCCCCTCCCTTCCTTCAAGTAGTGATGCTGCATGGGGAGGTTGCTGGCAGAAGCAGTTCCGGGCCCTCTGAAGGCCAATCTTGTGTTACAACACGGGATGAAAGCCTCTCTCTTTAATTGCCACTAGGAAGAACCTTGTTGTAAATTTCATGAACTCTGAGGGAGCTTGAAAAAAATGCACCAGGAAGCATGAGCATTTGTACAGGCCAGAATAGCTCTTCTTGAAACAGGTTTTTCTGAATGGAGACCATATTCATCAGCAGGAAATTCACTCTCCAAGTCCAGCTTAAAGGACAAGGAAAGTCTAAAATAGAATAAGGCTAAAAATGCTGTATTTTGTATACTAAACATAAGCATTAACTTACTGCACCACAAAGCCTAATCAAACAAATAATTTATGCTTTCAAAGTTATCCACATCTTTGCCTGACCCTGAACGTGCTCAGTGTGGTCTGGGCTGCTTAGGGATCGTCCTAAACAAAGCTGCTTGAGTTCTGCATGGCTGGGAAGTAAGGCGGGGGCTCCCCCTGCTGTTCATAAGAATGATTGTTTCCCTGCTCAGCAGTTAGGGACCATCTGACAATTCCTATCCACAGCAGTAAATGAAGGGAGAATTTCACTGCATACAGTCAGGTTTCTTATAAAACCGGTACACATTTTTTAATTAAAGTATATTGGAGATAGGTTTCTTTTTCATTTTTTTGCCTTTCCTTTAAAGGAAGAATCCAGTAAAAAAAATAAAAACTAGGTAAATAGATGGGTTGTATGAAATAAAAAATGTTCATTATAGTTAGCCAAAAATGTAATGTATAAAAGCTGGAGTGACTGGATGTCTAACAGAACAGAACTCCACCTGATTTGCAACACGGTTTCCACAGTAACCAGAGACTTGAGGGGGGGGGGCACATGGGCCATAACTGTTGCTTTTGATCTGAGCTGAATGCTGAGGATCAATTACAAACTCACTGAACAGTTATGTCTCATATGGCCCCTCTTCAAGTCACTAACTCAGAGTTAGAGAGCTGAAAAGCAGGAAGTAGTGTGTTATGTTAGACATCCAGGCACTCCAGCCTTCATACATTACATTTTTGGCTAACTCACTCAATTATAAACATTTTTTATTTAGCACATTATTTAGCACATACTACTTACCCAGTTTTTATTTTTACACTGAACTGTTCCCTTTAAACACCCTAGAATTGCTCATATAATCATTTAATTTATAATGAAAGCAGGACAATAAAACAGCTTGCTTTGGTGCAGGATCCTTGACAGCATAGTTAAACTCTTCATTCTTGCAGTTTTGTGCCGTTGCCTCTAAACTATAATTGAACCAGCACAGGAGCTTGTTTAGTAAGAACAAAGGCTTCACTGGATTAAAAAAAAAGTTTCTCTGCTTAAAGGGGTTGTTTACTTCCCAAACACTTTTTTTCAGTTCAGTTGTTTTCAGATTGTTCACCAGAAATAAAATATTTTTAATTGCTTTCCATCTTTTATTTTTAACAGTTTCCCAAAAGGTAAGTTGAAAGTTTCTGCCTCTGGTGTTTCAGCCTGGCAACTGTTATTCAGGTGCAGACTCTGAACTGTTACAATTTGCTGCAATAGTTGTTACATTTCTCAGCAGCATCTGTGAAATATTAGCAACTGCCTGTAATGAAACTCAGGGATTCTGCTCAGAAGGGACCAAGATAAGAAATGTATCAACTAACTGAATCCGGTTGTTACAGTCAGCAGCCCCTCCCCCCCAGAGCTGCTTTTGGGTAAGGGCACATGCTAAGATTTGGAGACATTTAGTAGCCCGGCAACAAATTGCCTCTTCTTCGGGCGACTAATCTAATCTAAACGATTGTTATTGCTTATCTAGATAAATATTACACATTCACTGGACCCCTCCATCTTGTCCGTGGTTTACTTTAGTGGTATCTGAAGCACCTTAGTTGACAAACTGCCAGTTAGCACACACCGTTTTGTTTCCTTAGGTACAGTCCTTCCTTACTAGTTCAGCAATAAACATAAAAAAGCCACCCATTCCCAAAACCAGAATGTCCCTTTAATATTAGATTATAGCACTACAGCAATAACTTCATAATATACTTAAAGGGACAGGAATTTTGGTACATGGTATTTTGATTCCCGACATTGCAATAGCACTACGATGCACCAAAAAAAAAAAAAAAAAAAAAAAAAGGAATTCACCGCTATGGCAACTGCATATAAAGGATTATAACTCTTTCTAGACGGTTTCATTTTCTTACGAATATATAAAAAAATGTTTTGTTTTCGGTATATGGATGGAGAAGACATTATGAAAATACTTCTATATCTGTAAATAGCCACCATTGCTGTGTAATTAGACCGCACTGAGGGCACCTTCCTATGCATTTTGTCGCAATGAATATTGGTTTGCATTTGAAAGTACAGGTATGGGACCTGTTATCCAGAATGCTCGGGACCTGGGGCTTGCCGTATAATGGGTTTTTCCGTAATTTGGATCTTCCCACCTTAAGTCTACTAGAAAATCATGTAAACATTAAATAAACCCAACAGGCTGGTTTTTCTTCCAATAAGGATTAATTATATCTTAGTTGGGATCAAGTACAAGGTACTGTTTTATTATTACAGAGAAAAAGGAAATCATTTTTTAAAATTTGGATTATTTGATTATAATGGAGTCTATGGGAGACGGCCTTTCCGTAATTTGGAACTTTCTGGATAACGGGTTTCCGGATAACGGATCCCATACCTGTACAACACCTTGGTAGCAATGTGAAAATAAAAAACAGAAACATACATATTTCACGCCAATGTTGTAAAGAGAAAACAAAGACATGAACATTGGTGTAAGTTGTATCTTTGGACAACAGGAGCAATCAGGAACAGGGCACTGTCTGGAGATTGTTCAAAGGATCCTAGAGAAATGGGCAACAACAACAGCCCTTTAAAGTCAACTACAGACGGCGCAATGTCACTCTTTGGTCCACACACACAGTTGCTTGGCAGAAGGACCAAGTCAGGAAGAAGACAGACTAGTTTGGCTCCAAATTGTGAGTACAATGCTTCTGTTCCTGAGCAGTAAAACTTTGCAAAGTGAAATGTATACATTTCCAAAAAACATGTTGTGACGTGATCCTGTATCGGTCGCTAAATGAGAAAGCTAACAAAGGTCTACAAATATGGAAAAGGTAATTTGTAAAGTGGCTGCTATTTGCTTCACCACTAGTGGTGTCAAGTTTCTTCACTCCATTATTCGGCGTGACAATATTGAGAGTAGAAAGTACATCCGTATCTATTACACTGCGTCCCCACCAACAGCGTGACTTCCTGGCTTAAGATGAGGAAACCGAGGAAAGAGTTCAGAGGAATGTAAAAGAGAAAGGGAATAAGAAAACCTTGCAGACGCCAGTACAAAAACAAGGCACTTTGAAGACGGAGGAAAGTGATGGGTGAAGAACACATTATATTATTACATAAAATAATATATGAGCCAAAAGTAACTGGGATTATTAACAGCAAAAATGATTAATCCCAAATAACTGCAAAATACTATCTGATGAATCTAAATTTACTAAATTAATTTAAGAAGCAATGGCAGCCAGGTATCCACAAATTTTGTTAGAGGGGACTACAAAAGAATAAAAAATGCATTTGAGAACATAGTATAGCTGAAGATTCTATTAACTGCAATGGGCAAAACGTTGTCTGCTCTTATGGTATATTGCCTCAACTAGCATCTTCAATTCATCCCACAGGGGAAGGAAGTCTGAGAAATATGGCATTGGAGAGACAATGCAGGAATTACTGTTAAATTGGAAGCAATGAAGTGAAGACTAATGCGGCAAAAAGAACAGGCTCTGAAATAGAAGGTAAACAGACAAGGTAATGCAAAGTTATAAAGAGAAGACAAAGAAAGGAAAACAGTGGCATGGAACACCTGGCTGTAAACGTTTCTCTTTGTTAATAACAGTTCTCTAAAGTCAAGTTATGGAATTGTATATCGAAAGTGCAGGCTAGAGGCTCCTCCTGTTTCAGGATGCAGTTGCTAAATTCGCCCTTGGTTTGCGTTGTGGTAGTGCCTTGGTATCTGATTGTGTGACTTCTGCTTGGACAGGCTCTGAAGTGGCAGTGGGTCCGTTCATTGCAGAGGGGTGTGCAGATGTTCTGTCAGTGGGCTGGCGTGGGCCTTGTGATGGATAGCTCTGGTTTCGAGAGTTGGAATGATACCATGAAGTGTTACGGTTCCTGTTGCCATTATCATATCTCATGTTGTTGTGGTAGTTTTGTCGTGGGCCTTGAGGTCTCAAGCCCTGACCTGGTCTCTTGTTCATTGGAAAACCCTGAGAAGCAAATATAGTGATAAAAAGGTCAGAGTAGGTTATTATCAAAATAAGGTTAATGATATGGATAGTATATGACACAAGAATGTACAGTATATCACTGCAAAGACCAGACATTGGTACTTCACAACTTACCTCTGTCGAGAACATTTCTATTTTATCTTTATTGGATATTTAATTTGGAACAATAAGATTTAACAGAAAAAAATTAAACGATTTCTAACATTTTTTCTTAGAAAGAAGAAGATTTCATACTTGTCTTGGCGGCTGGACTGGACGGGTGCCATATTGGTTGGTTGCTGTGTTGGCTTCTACTGCAGATGCAGGCTTCCTATTGGCTGAGGATATGCTGGAGGTTGACGAAAGCTCAGGAGTGGACGGAGCAGAGGTGTCACTAGGACTTGTAAGAGAACAGCAACGTGAGCGAACAGAATAACTGTTCTTTGGGTGGGAAACTGAAAGACAATCAGGAACAATAGTCACAGTGTGAAGTCGTTATTTCTAAATAGGAAATAATAAAACTTTCAGCAGCAATGAGCTTTCAATGCTTCCTACCTGTTCAGCATAAATGGAAACTATTTTGTTTGCTGCATGCAGTTAGTGGAAAACACATGATGTCGGGTCGGTGGCCTCTGTAACTGCTCTCCAAATATTTAGATATACAGATCTACAGCCCTGTCCCATCCCTCCAAGTGTATTACTTCGGCTGAATTGGATAAAAAGCAGGTGCCAGGGACTATTGTGGGTGGGGCTGATGGTCCTTTCTACTGGAACTAGGTTGGAAGCCACAGATTTTTTTATTTATTATTTTATGATTGGGTTCTCTGCTTTTATCTATATCTAGATAAATCTATATAAATATTCTAGATAAATCTATATAAATATTCAGGGGATAATATACCTATATAAATGTTGGGTTGTCTCTGAAACCTCCAATGAAAGCAGAATCTTCAGAGCTCTGCTTTAGAACTTCTAAAATAACGGTTTTAATAGAGACCTATATACCCTGGTAATATCTCCCCCTATCTTAATGGTGAGAGTGGTGCTTCTCTTTATCTCTGTCTTGGACTTTTCCAGAGCATTTAACTATTAACTATTTCATGGTGACTGATTTGTTCTTTCCTTATTGGGGATCTTTACCACTACTCCTGAACCATTTACCTCATTCTGAGCAAAAAGGTAAATGCTTGGAGCTTTTGCAGACGCACAGAAAGGCTATTAATAAATAGATTTAATTTATATAAATACATGTTATTAGGGGCTCAGTTAAATGACAATTGTGATGCTTACAAGTACTTTGCCTTCTGTTGGACAAGACTGTATAGCTTCAAAATTGCATTGGAAGTGGCATAGCAGCAATATATTACTTACTTATATAACAATGATGCATGCTTACCTTGACCAAAAGACTCTACACTCTTTTTCAGGGTATCTAGATCTGCAGTGAAACGTGCGGCCCGACCCAGTTCCTCGTCATATTTCCTTTCACTAACAAAATGCTGAATTTAGAAAAAAAAAAAAAAAGTTCTTAATGCCAAAATACACATATATTTTATTACTTGCTTATGCAAGTTATACAGCTCGTTTCACACAGTTTCTAAAAGTACATTTTATACTTCATTACCAAAGCCCTGAATATTGAATTGAAAAATCTTGGGGGATTAAACACTTATGTGGGAGATTGATATTAATAAGAAGAAAAAAAAAAAGGGGGGACTGAGCTGGATGAAACCTCTGAATCAAAGAAGAAACAGTGAAACAAGTATTTATTTTCTACTATGACACCCCTGCCCTCCCCCGAATTTAAATGACACTGCTGCAATATTCTGTAGAAAGTGCCCTCCGCATTCAACTAGGCAGCAATAGTGCAAACAATATCTCAAGATGATCTGTCAAAAGGGACCCTTAGCCTTGTATAAATGCTGGAAGGTCAGGCAATATGGTCCAAATTTGCTATATTGCCTAGCCAAATATAGGTTTGTTTGGTGAGTTATAGCCAGAAGGTTTATATTTTCTTGTATGTGTATTGGGATATATATTTTAGGAATGCACCAAATCCAGGATTCGGTTTCAGATTCTGCCTTTTTTAGCAGGATTCGGACGAACCATTCTTTCAGGCCGAACCGAATTTGCATATGCAAATTAGGGACGGGGAGGGAAATCGAGTGACTTTTTGTCACAAAACAAGAACATAAAAAATGTTTTCCCCTTCCCACCCCTATTGCATATGCAAATTAGGATTCGGTTCGGTATTTGGCTGAATCTTTCATGAAGGATTCGGCTGAATCCAAAATACTGCATCCCCAATATATTTGATATATGTAAAAGAGGGAACCACCATACATAGTTGCACTGGCTATTCACTACAAATAGCCAAGACAACAAACTAACAAATGCAATCCCCGGATTTTCAGTTTTCCCGCATTTTCCGTTGTTTTCCCACAGTCCCTTCATGTTATTATGTATATCAATAGGAGATTTTCCCTGGTTTTAAGTTTTGTTTTCACGGGTTTTAGGTTGCTTTATGACCCTTGTCCCTTACTAATTGTTCTATTTTATCAATAAAAACCCTTTTACATTTAGTGTTAAGACATTTGAAACTTGTGACCTGCTGCACAATTCTGCTGGAACCGGCAAGGAGGAAGAAGTAGTAAGGGTTCAAGACTAGGGGGGGAATTCACAAAAGTGTCGGTAAAAAAAGTAAACCAGAAGTGGCGGTCGACAAATTTGTAAAATGTCGTATGAACGGCAAATTCACAAAGGCAGATGTTACCATCTCTGAATGTCTCGTAAGTCTGACAATTTTCTAAAATGTCGTATATCTTTTCATCGTACAAACGACATTTACCAAGACTTTTTAAACGACAATTTGTCTGACATTTTCATTTTGGAGAGCCTAAAGTGTCTGAAAAATTGTCGGTAAAAAAAATGAGTTTACGAGTAATTCATAAAAATGGCGGGAAAAGTGGCGCCGAAAAAACCACGCCCACTTTTAACGACACTAATTCAAAAGTGTCGCACATGTCGGAAAATTGGCGGAGAAATGCTCTGTGAATTTGTTGGCTGTTGCTACGACACTTTTTACGACATTTTAAAGACATTTTTTCGTTCCCGACACTTTTGTGAATTCCCCCCTAGGTCTCAAAGAGGCAGAAAGAGCTTAAGGAGAAGTAAGGGACCAGGGCACAATATTGTGATCGGCAAAGGGGAAACAGCAGCCTGCTTGAGAAGAAGGGAGGGGGCATGCAGGCAAGCTTTAGAAGCAATCCGGAGAGGTAACCCTTTGTTGGAGAAGAAAGTAGAAAGGAGAACTGGAGCAGCCACAGTGTTGGAGGGTGCGGAGAGGCAAGCGGTGCTAAAGGAGGAGTTAGGAACTGGGGCACAAGATTGTAAATGTAGCAAAAGGAAGCAACAGCTTTGTTGGAGATTGAGGGAGCACATTTATTTCCCTTATTTTACTTTTTCCTGGATTTTCAGTTATTTTTCCACGGTTCCTTGAAAAATTTAAATTCGGGGTTCTACTGTATACAAAACTATATGCTGCTTAATTACCTTGATATCTGCTCGAACTTCTGCTAGCTGCTCTTCAGACATGCGCACAGCCACATCTGTCAGCTTCTTAAGCTCCTCTGCCTTCTTCTGTCGGCTGTCCAAGATTTCCACTACACAACAAGGCAACAAAGAGACAGACATGATCAAAATGATCTTGTATTGAGGAAGTGGAGAATGTGTATTCTGCATCTGATGGAATTGTAGCAGCAGATCCCAGCTATATCGCCTCATTACTTCCATATCCTAAATATAGTAAAATAGTAACATGGCGCTTTCATTTATGAGAGAGTTATTAAAAGATACATTTACTTAGAATGGGCGCACAGATCAATGTGCAATTTACTGGGAGCTGTCAATTTGCATTGACTGAGTGGTGCCTGACAATCACATACTTTTACCACAGGCTAGTGCTTCTCTTCTGTTAGAACAAACAAAAAAAAAAACCCACCAGCCCTGAGTAGTTCACCTCTGAGTGCTATGCTGCTGTCTTGTGGCTACCCAGGATAGTAATAGCAGAAATGTTCCAACTAAAGAATCAATATCACTACATGTATAAAACTTAAGTAACTGTAATGTGAGATATAGAACAGAACTTTAAGTAGCAGTTATCAGGTAAATCAATAGTGAAGAAAGAACCACTATTAAAATACAAAACTTTTTAAACTGAACAACAGTGCTTACTTGCTTCTGCTTTAACTTTGTCCATTTCTGCAAGCAGTGCTACCTCCCGGTCCATCAGGCTGCAGGAGAGAACAGCAGATGAGAAGTCAATCACGAGAAGCACAAAACACAGGTTTAAAGGAGACCAGGCACCCTAAAAAATAATTCCAAAACCTTTTCTATGGTGTTAGTCAAACCTGAGAAACTTCCACTATGTAAATTATTTAAAGGAGAAGGAAAGCTACCAAAGCAGTTTATTGCCAATAGATGAGTCACAACAGTGCAAGCTAGAACACCATTTTTATTCTTTAGAATGCTTTTCCATACCTGAGTAAACAGCTCTACACACGATCTGTTGGTTTAGGATAGCAGCTGTCATATTAGCTGGGTGTGACATCACTTCCTGCCTGAGTTTCTCCCTGCTCCCTCATAGCTTTGAGTTCAGATTACAGCAGGGAGGGAGAGAGGAGCAAACTGAGCATGCTCAAGCCCTAGCCCTGGAAGTTTAAGTTAAAACAGGAAGTCTGATACAGAGGCCCATATGTACACAATAGAAAGAAAGACATGTGGTGTTTCATTTGACAGAGGACTCTTAATTGGAGGGTTTACTAGTGTATTCATATAGACCTTTTTGATAAAAAACTTACTTGGTTTTAACCTTTCCTTCTACTTTAAATCTTTCCTTTAATCTAGAAATTCACTAACACAGCAAACAGGGAGCCATGTTTTTGTGGACAAATTAGGACAATCTTTTTATTATATAACAGATTAAACAGATAATTTAAAAAAAATGGGTCTCATGTTTCCTTTGAAAGGGACTTTTATTACACAGATTTTTATGTTTGGGAAAGCCACATGAGAAAGGGTGATATCCTGTAGGTGGCAGGAGAATATTAAGGAGGGACCCATATATTTGATTTGTAAATTCTGCAAAGCAATAACCACTGCTACTTTGATTTTTTTTAAACTGGAAAAAAATGGTACCAAGTAAGTAGGCATGCCTTAATTATTTACACCAGCACATGTAGAACATAGGATGAGATGAAAATGAATGGAAACCCTGAAAATCCCTGATGAAAATAGTAAGGCGATGTGACAAATCACTTGCAGTAGGAACCAAGGCGATTGGACTTTACAGCTATGCAGCAACCATCAAGAGTAACCCTCTACCTCTTGCTGGGAATATAGAGAGGGCTCAAGCTCCTTCACTCCAATAGAGGCAGACCACCAAAGAAATATTTAGCTTCCGTAATGACATAACTTGGTTTAAGTATGGCGGGGAAAGAAAGGAAATTCTTTTTCAGATTTAGGCAAATACGGAAACTTCCATGATGGAATCGAAAGAATACAGAACTGAACAGACATGACAGAGCTACACATTGTACTGAAAGAACACAACAGCCATTGAAAATGTTCAGTTCGTTGGAGTAAGAGCCATTTATGAACCTTTTTGTGTGTGATTGATAGATTTCATAAATTTGAAAGATCCTACAGGTACGGGATCTTTTATCCAGAAATCTCAGAATAACGGAAAGGCCTTCTCCAATAGACTATTTTATTCAAATAATCCACATTTTTAAAAAGGGTTTCCCTTTTCTCTGTAATAATAAAACAGTACCTTGTACTTGATCCAAACAATTAACAAATAATTAATCTTTACTGGAAGCAAAACCATCCTATTGCTAATGTACATGATTTTCTAGTAGAATTAAGGTATGAAGATACAAATTACAGAAGAACCCTTATCTGAAAAACCCCAGGTCCCGAGCAGAGTGTGTGTGTGTGTGTGTGTGTGTGTGTGTGTGTGTGTGTGTGTGTGTGTGTGTGTGTGTGTGTGTGTGTGTGTGTGTGTGTGTGTGTGTGTGTGTGTGTGTGTGTGTGTGTGTGTGTGTGTGTGTGTGTGTGTGTGTGTGTGTGTGTGTGTGTGTGTATATCTCTTCTTTACATCATCTATTCTGTTGTCTTCTGAATGTGTGTCAAGCACAAGAAAATGCAGCAAGATGTGTCTAAAAAAGCTGTAAAGGAATAAAACAGAATAGAATATTATGGAATCAAGTAGCTGTAAAGGAGCAAACATTCCAAAAAGGAAAGTTGAATTTTGGCAAGACTTTCCATAGTTTAATGCCATCATGCCAGAGTCCTGATGGCATTTCACTTATTAGTTTAATATAAAAATAGGGACGATAATTAATGAAACACCCTGGTATTGTTTTCTCTATGTATAAAAGGGCAGACAAACACATTTCTGAAATGGTGTTGCTGTGAAATCCGGTCTGTAGCGCAGGCAAGAGTAATTCCTTTGCTGTTTATTGAGGGAGGTTCCAGCTGGAACCAAGCCAAAGCAGCTGGGAGAAGTTCTGCATTCCCCTCCGCCATACGGATCTGAGCTTCCGGGTTCACATTCACAGTATAAGCGTTTATGTACCTAAATTGAGGCTGCCATTTAGGAAGTCAGATATAAACTGAATACGTTCGTGGCCATTCTGTAGCTTTTCGGGAACAGTTAGAACTTACTTCATTACCCGTGAGTTACATTTAAATATAAAAAAGTTGGGGAGCAACACAAGCATGAGTTCCTAGGGGTGCACAATAAGGGCTGTGATTGGCTATTTGGTAGCCACATGATGCCTACATCAGCCTATAGGAGGCTCTGTTTCATAGTATATGTGGTCTTTATGCCTCCAAAACTTGACTCCAAGTTCCAAAATGACCACCTGCTTTGAGGTCACTGGGGGCAACATTAAAGGGGTTAGTGAGCAACATGTTGTCCATGAGCCACTGACAAATGAGCCACTCTAGACAAATGCCACCTTCAAATAATGTACTGAAAGAACACCTCAGCCATTGAAAATGTTCAGATAGTTGGCGCAAAAGCCATTTATGAATGGTTTGAATGCGTGGCCCTACAGCTAATAACACTATCATACAGTGGGCCTACGGAGACCTATAGCGAGGAAGTAACCTTAATATGCCTATGCAGTCCTCGTCCACAGGGATGTTTAAAAACTTCCCAATAGGTTTTTGGCTGATTTTTTGTCGGATATCAGGCAGGATGCAGGAAAGCCCCCAAATATGGCTAATAAGATGCTGACTTGGTCTGGGGGATCTGGGGAGCAGATACCTGCATTACATGTGGAAAGAACCAGAAGAAAACCACTTTAGAACCAGAAAAAAATATTAATATAATTACTTTTATGTTATTTCCTTGTTGCATTTTATCCAGACTGTGTGACAAAATCTAGACACCAGCCTTGCTTAGGAGTTGTTCTTTGTAGCTGGTTAAAGACTGATTTAGCCTTGCATAACTTTCAGGTTTGCACATGTGTTTTTCAGATTCATTTACATGCTGGTATCAGTTTCACAAATATATATTGTTTGAGCCCAGGTGTTCTCTGGAGACGAGAAGCGAAGACCACTAGCACAAGGGCCAAGCAGGTTGACTTGCCTTCCAGTTACTATGGGCTAACATGCGGTTATCTAATAGGCCACGGCTGTCCAAATGGGGGCCTGTGTGCCACATGTGAATCTCCATATGCAAATTAGGGACGAGGAGGGAAATCGTGTGACTTTTTGTCACAAAACAAGGAAGTAAAAAATGTTTTCCCCTTCCCCTAAATTGCATATATGCAAATTAGGATTCGGTTCGGTATTCGGCCGAATCCTTTGCAAAGGATTCGGGGGTTCGGCCGAATCCAAAATAGTGGATTCGGTGCATCCCTAGAAGCCAGTGCATGGGGATGGACATCAGGTTCCCCATTCTGATGCACAAACAAGATTCTGAGATGATGCAAGGCTTGCCTTAATAACAGTGTCCACAAAATGGCTCCTGCCTGCTTGTTATAATTATGAGTTCCCAGACTGAAGGAAACAAGATTCAAATAATTTATATGGTGTAGTTAAAGTTAATTTTGCTTGACTAATGTGATAAAATAGGATGTTGAATAATTTTTTTGGGTGACGGGTCCCCTTTAACAGTATATCATTATTTTAATATAATCTGGCCCTCAAACTTGGACAGCCATGTTCTAGGCAATACAAATAATTCTTACCAATTTGAGGAGACCTTATAAATATATACCAAATTAATCACAAAAAGGCCCCTCAAATATTAAACTATTTCTCTCCCATAATAATGAAGGGTTAATTTATGTCAAGTAGTGCTTGCACATATGGAATTTCTCATGTCTGGGGTTGGCACCTGGTCAGGAAAAATTATGCTTAATGCCCGTTATTAATAGGGGGGAAAAAAAAAGATACAAAAATTGGAAGGCCAATATTTTTTACAAGTCCAACCAAACTGCCATTCCTAACATGATGAAATTATACCTTTTAGTGTTAAGATTTTTACCTACTAACGGTAGACCCAATCACTATAGCATGATCTGAGAAAATAGAGCATTATGCCCAGAGTCAGAATTTCCAGATCATTAAAATCTGGGGTTAAAATCCTCACGTTTTTATTGTGCTTTTATAGTCTACAGTTTACCCTGTCAGTATAGAGAGGTAGAGGTTATTATGGGTCAGAAACACTCCCTTATATGATGGAGTCCTACTGTAACAAGTGTGTGAAACAAACAGCCCAAGGTCAGGTTTCCTGAGTCACGGATGCAAAGAAACGAAACATAGGGAGACAGGACGGAAACAAATTACTTATAGCCAACCATTAGGGAACAAAGGGCCACTTGTATTATCTTTTCTATTTTCTCATTGTAAATATCTAATGGAAATATTAAAGAGGTAAGCATTTATTTTACTTCAGACTTTCTCTTGTCAATTCTATAAAAGGTGTTAATGATTTGGCTTGTTCTTCTAATACACTCCTTTTGGAGGATTTTTTTCCCCAAACAAAAAGACTTAAAATGATCGAAGTGTCTCAGAAGAAGTGTCTATAACCAACTGCTGCAGCTGTAACCCCCTCCCCAAAAAAATATTAATGACGGTCTTATGATATCCTGTTACCCAGCCATTTGGGTATGTTGGATCTTTGTTTGTTGCTTAGGAACCAATGTAGTTCAACTTGAAATAGGTCAGCAAAAGATCAAACTGAGTTGCTATATCATTACTTAAAACCAGAAAAACGAAAGCCATTGACCCATACCAGCTCTGCAGCTCAGAGAAGGTTTGCTTCATCTTTTTAATAGAGGCATCCATTTCTTCCTTCACCACTATGCGATAGCGTGCAAGAGAAACGGAACACCGTTGAAGGTCCTTCACCGATCTCTCTATATTGGCACCTGGAAAAAAAAAAAAAAGGATTACCTGCAAAATATCTGAATTTGTGCAATAGACATGCCTTATTTATTAACACTAACATTACATAGAAAACTGCTGTTACTACATTTCCTGGAATTAAGGGCAATGACTCAAGGGGTGTTTTGATATCTGCAGATTACACACCCAAACATACCTTTGCATACCAGTGCGCTGCTGAGCAAAGGTATTTTTTGGGTGTTTTGTTTTTGTTAATTCAAGAAATCCGATGGAAACCAAACGCCCCGTGTGCCATTATTGTTTAACAAGCACTTAACACTCACACAAATGGATGTCTAATATGCCTGTGTTGGAAGAGGGGAACAATAACAAAGGCCTGTTCACTATAAATATATACACAAGTAAAAAGGTAATATTTAAAAACTTTGCAAGCATACGAGAAAACGATACATTTTCAATGCTGAAGTGGAAATGGAAAGTCTTTAATGCTAGTACGAAGAGAGGATGTTGTGATAAGAACCTTGTGCTTACCAAGCTTTTTAGATCCTGATGATGAGGGGACATCGTCTGCTACTGATGAAGCTAGAGACTGGGAGCTTGAGAAGCTACTTGTGCGTGCTTTGTTGTTGTGCCTATGATCAGATGGACCTTTCTTACTGGAGGAACTCTGAGGGAGGTGAGAAGCTGTGAGCTTCAAATCCAATTCTGGACGGCCATTCTGGAATGTAGAAGCTGCAACAAAATACATAAAATGTGGATTTACATATGTACAAATTCTAGACATACTGAGCCTCCAGCAAATAATGTATAAATACAATTAATGTAAATATGCCAGACACCGATTCATATAACCATCTATAAGTATGCAATACGGTAAGCAAAATAATATAAAACAATTCCTCAGAAATAGTCAGTGCAGTTAAAAGGATACTGTCATGGGAAAACATGATTTTTTCAAAATGCATCAGTTATTAGTGCTACTCCAGCTACTCTACACTTTTATCAAGTGTAGAACACAAACACAATATAATAATATATGGCTGTTAAAATCAGTTGGTTAAGTCATTCAAGAGATAAGCTGGTTGTGTGTGTGCAAAATGTACAAAAATCCCAGATGCTGATGCGCATTTCACTCAAAAATGCCTGCATTCTCAAGTGAAACATGTGTCAGGGTTTGTTTCTGTTGAAATCCAAGGGGAGGCATTTTCAGAAGCAAAGAATAAAGAATGCTACTAGTGGTAATAGATGAAATCATGCTAAGCAAGAGAAATATTTCTTCACTGTAGAAAAACTAGTGCACAAAACTTGCCCAAAGAAACTTGGTGGCCCAATGGCTGTAGTCCACAATAGTGCTGCTAATTATCACCTCCACCTTTGTACCCTATACAAATGCTATATATTCACATGTGCATCTGCCTCCACTCTCCTTTCTTTCCATATCACTTCCTCCAGGACATTTCTATGCACATGGCAGTAAAACAGAAGATCAACTGCAAAATTTCAAATCTAAAAAAAAATCATCTCAGCTATTTACAGAGAAATGGCATGACGCAAATTCTAAATTTGATGATTTCTCTGATAAATTATATTCTGTTCTCCTTGAAAGAATTCTACTAGAAAATGGCTTTTCTATTGGCGTATACATAAAGCAGCAAAGTAATGCTTCAGTTTATACCATCCAGCAAGCGCATGCTGAACCTTCAATAATATTCACTATGAAGGACCATGACAGGAAAGAGGTTGGAAATAATCTAGAAACCCAGTGGTCCTTAGTACAAGGCAAAAATTATACATACAGATTTTGAAGTGGGTAGGTAAGTTTTACAGACAAAATCTTCTTACCTGGGGCCTCTGGTACATCAGGAGTGGTGGGCTCAGAGTCTTCCATCTCTCTGGCATCTAAAGAAAGTGTGTCTAAGCCCTCACTGAGAGAGTCCACAGACTCTGTATCAATGGTTGAACCGTTGAGGTGGTAACCGTTCACGCCGCCCTTTTCGGGGAATGAGGCATTCTGTTCTCCATCAGCAGGTGCTATTTTACCAGCATCTACTGTAGCACTGGGTGCGAGTGCCTCTGTTTTAGGTTTACTCTTCTTCTTCTTATTCTGAGAGACAAGATAGGAACAGGATAGATAGATGATAGATAGATATATAAAAACAAATCCAAAAATATTAAATAGCCCAATGGCATTAACATGAACAGTTCTAGATAACACTGGACCATAACCAGAAAGAGGTTTTGCCAACGAGGCTGTATTAGTGTGTTAAATACATACAAAAGCCTGATATATTTTATCAGTCGGTCTCTTTATCTAGTTTAGCTGCTGTCGACATTTCCTACATGGCATGGGTTACTAAGTGGAATAGTTTCTGAATCGATATTCTAACAGGTGAGGAAAGAAACGTGGTTTTGTTAGAACAATAACAAATACATGTGGTCTACCCATGCATGGCTTACCAAAAAAATAACATGTATTCTGCTTGATTACCTTTTTCTTGCCAAGTACAGTCCACTCTTTCAGCACCTCCACAGCATTACCTGTTGAAAGAAATGTTAGAACTATGAAGGGGTAAAAAAAACACAGGGAAGGCATTCAGGAAGTTTGCCAGAATTAAAACATTCAGAACGGAAGCATCTTCTAGTTTCCAAGAAAAACACAACATATATTTTTGTATATCCGATATAAATGTTCTCACCCTCCTCATAATATCAGTAAACACTACAAAAGAAACACTGGTCTGATATTCATCATCCTATATATGAGCCAAGGCTCACGG